>NC_056731.1:1822793195-1822883195 GCF_019279795.1 Protopterus annectens | reverse complement strand
CTCCATTAATAATTTTAAATAAATAAAATTTAAAAAAAATGAATATGTTTAGCCTGAAGTGCATTTGCTGTGGCATATAGGGTGGATTAATGGCCTATTGGGCATTGTAGGATATTCTTGGTTCAGATATGTTTCAGATACTTCCTGAGAACTGGACATTTTCCATTTGTCTTTAAAGAAACAGTTGACATCATATTCTTCAAGAAATCAAATGCAGATCTTTGCACTTCCAAAAACTACAAATTTATCTCTACCTTCCATTGTTGTTAAATCTATTAACAAGTAGTCACTTTAGATCTCATGTCCCATTTAAATGTTCATAACCTCTTAAAAATATTCAGTCTACTCTAGTGATAAAAGAAAATGTAATTTATTAAAGAAGGGATAATGTGTTTGAAATAATGCTCTTAGAGACAGCATGTTTGTGATTTTTGCAAATTCGAGAAAAAGTTGTCATGTAACTACAGAGAAATTGATCATGTATTCCTCCTTGTAGGATAGATTGAAAGCCTTATTGGTCATGGATAAAAAGACTAATCAAATAAGATACAGGCACTGTAAATGAAACAATATTAGTGTACACAGTACGATGGTTTTAACTGGGATAAAAATGACAATGGGACAAGGTAAAATAATAACAAATACTTATTACATTGGTGCATGTGCTTAAAGTTACTCTCTGACATACTTTCATGATAGTTTTGAATCTACATGACCTAAATAAATATGGAGCCTGTTTGCCAGTCACTTTCAGGTTAAAGAAAAAAGGTTGTTTTATGAATGTTTAGAATACTTTAATTGACAAACCTGACTTTTTGTGTGGGTATATTTGTCTGTTTCTGTGCATGACTGTAAGTGTAATTTCATATGTGTGGTTCCTAAGGTTAAAAAATTAAAAAAAAAAAGTTTTTAGTCTAGCTTTAAGACTCACTATTGCATGCAGAGAGCCCTTAATAAGGCTGTTATTGTTTTTCTTGTTGCAGGATATCAGTGCATGAACATCTGTTAGCATTTGTTTCAGTGAATTCTAACCTTCTTATGTAGTAGCACTTATGTTAGAACCTCGTGGTCTGTCATTCACTGTGATTGGTTCACTTCCTACTATTTTTTCAGGATGCATATCCCTTTTAGTTGTCTGCACTGCAGGATTTTACAAGGCTTTGTGTGTTACTTACCATGCAGCTGCTGTCACTGGAAGAATTCAATATTATCAGTGATATGCAAATAATATTTGGTTATTGTCTTCTTTGTCTCAGGAACATGTGGCATCCACTGAAATCTCAGACAGCTTAGACTTCATCATTCTCTTGGTTAGAAATAAATTTTCCGAAACTCAGTTGAACCAGCACTGAGGCTTTGCAACTTCACAATATCCCATGAATCACTACTTCCCCTAGTCAGTGAAATCAGTTAGAGTTTGCTCCTAAGACAAAAAAGAAAGAAAAAAAAAATCTTAGTATGATCTTTGATAATCACCTAACATTCAGAGACCAACCATTTCAGCTTTTAAAAATTGAGGATAACATATTTTTATCTAAAAATTTATTCATAATAATTCATGCCTAAGCATCTTCATGGTTGATTATTGTAATGCACAGTATCTGAAATTACTAAAACTGAACATGATCGCCTCCAGCTGGTACATGAAACTGGAGACATACTTTTAAATGGTATCCTGGTTGTGATCATTTTATGATCATTTTTGCAACCACTACACTAGATTCTGGTAGTGTTCTGAGCCCTGTATAATATGGTATTAAAGAAATACCTTGGCCAACAACATCAGGTTCCCTTCTACCATTAGCAGATTCCCAACTTTACTGGCTAGCTTGGTCACATTGTCCAAGTGCTATAGGATGGCTGACTCTACCAGTGTGTGTGTGTGTGTGTGTGTGTGTGTGTGTGTGTGTGTGTGTGTGTGTGTGTGTGTGTGTGTGTGTGTGTGTGTGTGTCTTTCACTTCTTTTCTCACCAGGACTGCACCCTGTGAGATGCACTACAGTGGATGTTACAACATGACCTCCACTACTGAATTTCAACTTGTCAGAAAATACCTATCTGTTTCATACAACTTACAGCAATTCCTTAAGCTGACAGTCATTATCTTAATGTGTTTTACTGTTTTCTGTTTATATGTTTTATGTATTACTTATGGTTATCAGATCTAATTATCAATTTTGTATCATGGCTAAGTCTGTAAGTACATTAATACATTTTGATCAGATGCAGTCCGATTTGTTGGTCATTATACAGTACATCATGATTGCTCAATTCTAAAACCAGAATTTATGTATTTTGATAACTCAAAACACAAAAACAGCAGAAGGTAACCGCAAATGGTAACTAATGAAAGAAAAAGTGGTTCAGGCACACCAGAAAACAGCTCACAGTTAATTTATTGTAGTAAAATTCTACACAAGCACTTTCACCCTGGCACAATGCAAGGCTTTATCAAGTGAATAAAAAAACATACAATTACAGCCATTTAAATATCCTATTTCTCAAAAAAAGGCACCAAGTTGTCTTAAAGATGTATGAACTCAATCATTATATACTTGGAAAAATAAAAAGCAATTCACATTTTTTCTATGTAAAAATAATACAATCTCTTAAAAAACATAAAATGTTAATGAAATATTAATGTAAGTGTACAAAATATATCAATATTAAAATCTTCTAGCCTTCCTAATTAAATATGGCTTAAAAGAAATATGGTCATTCAGACCTGGGGGGTTAGTTGCTTTAAGCTTCACCTGCCAGTAGGTTTCCCTACAACTGAGCCAATTCTTCCAGTCACCCCCCTAGGGTCCACACAGACCTGTTCCAAAATTCCAAAAAGAAATCCCGTATGACTAGGCTCTGCAGAGATGTGCCTGTAAAGGGCATTATTCAGACTCTTTCTCCTAATGTTATAAATGTGTTTGTGAATATGCGTTCCCAGTGCTCTTTCAGTTTTCCCCACGTAAAAACTAGGGCAATCTTTACATAACACCAAATAAACTATACCCTTGGTCATACGACTGCCCCTCCTAAAATGTATAATACTCTTCATATTATTGTCCAACATTATTTGTTCCTTGTCAATAATGTATTTACAGTACCCATATCTTCCACATTTTCTAGTTCCAAAGTCACCCTGATATTTTATCTTATTCCTGTTCCTCTCAAAAACTTTTTTTATTAAATTAGTACCCGTCTTAAAAACAAATTTAGGGCTCTCACCTATTTTTTGCACAATATCTTGATTAAATTTTAACATTTTCAAATTATTCTTAATCAAGCCCTTAATTTCCCTTGAAGCATGGCTATATGGGATCACCAATGTCCTTGTGAAATGTTCATCATCACCCCTATGACATGAAAGGATTTGTTGAGTTTCACCTTGTAAGGGCGCATATTTGACACCCCACTTTTCAATAACTTCAAAGGCTACCTCCTCAATTAAACTTAAAGGGTACCCCCTGTGTTAAATAGTTTGGAAATCAACTCTATTTCATCCAAAAAGTAATTTCTCTGCGAGGTCATCCTGGCTGCCCTGATCATCTGACATTTCACGATACTTCTCTTTTGTTTCCAAGGGTGCGCACTAGTGTAGTGAAGATAAGAGTTACTAAATGTACTTTTTCTACGTATCCTAGATTTTAACCATCCTTCACACTTGTCCACTCTCACATCTAAGTAATCAATCCCAGTCCTGTCATATTTATATGTAAATCTTTTTAGCACAACTTTTAGCATAAGGGCAAGTGGACCTACGTATTGAACTCTACAGAAGTTGTATAATGTGACTCATGAATTCTCATGATACAGCTGCTCTGTATGTGCTCAGGTAAAGCTGCAAAGCATAGTGCTGTAAAAGTAATTATATGGGCAACTTTGATGGACAGGTGTTATGGTATCACAATTCACACTATAACTTCATGTGCACTAGCCTTTATGGGTTATCTTAAAGTCTCATTGCAACCTTTGAGTCTAAACTTTGTTAGTCTTAACAGTCCTGATCTACCTTTGAAATATTTTTCATATCATTCTATCACCTGTATTATAATGGTAAATAAACTGCCTTCTCAGTTGCAAAAAGCATGCTTCAGACTGCTGCTTTTTCCCCACCGATAATCAACAGTCATCTGTGCTGCACAGCTACTTGCATTACCATTTGCAAAACAAAGCCAGGCATATGGCATCTTGTTCTGAATAGTGAGAAAGCAGTCCTGCTCGGAAAACATTTAACACACATTTTATAACAAGTTCTTGCATAACAGCTGTGAGTGTTGAGGTGTATTACTACAAACTCTCCATTCATACCACATTCCAGTTATCTGGTATCATATAAATTGACCAGGATCACGCACCTGGTGGCTATGCAGCTATACCATTTCTGCCTACATTGATAGGAGTGAGCAGTCAGTATTTTGTTGTCTGTTCTCCCATTTGCAGAACAATAAGCCTGTAGTCAAAACTCATTTTCTTTTCTACTCATTGCATGCCTGAAGTGGATACAGATTGCTGAAATCTGAAGTGTGCAGAATCATTGTGTTTTAGTAGGCCCAGACTGACTGTCTCCCACTCATGCAGAGTATTTACCCTGCTTCACTCCCCTCTCACCCCCAATTCCCTAGCTACCTCCTACATCCATGCATTTATTCCCAATGCTCTCCACCCATTTTCTAATGACATCACAAACCCGTTTTAGGACAGAGTAATGTATCAGGACAATATATAAGCATTTGCCCACCTCACTCCATCCATCACACTATTAATACTCTATTTCTCACTCACTAACTTACTCACTCAGTGTGTATTCTGTTAATACAGCATCCATCACAGTTCTTCTGATATTTTCTTTCCCACTCAGTCACTCAATGACTGCTCAGTAAATATTCACCCTTACTTCCTTTTGCACTACTGCACTCCTATACATAACCTTACTTCATCAAATTTACTTTTACTTCTGATATCAAACCAACTCCCACCCCTGTTTTCTATCTTACCATCTTGTACTAATGCATACTTAGTATTGCAGATTCTTATATTTGATTCATATCTCTGTCTGTCTCACTTCTTATCCAACACACTACTCTTAACTATCCCTGATTTCACTCTAACATATCTTTGCATCTAAATTTATAACTTCATTGGCTCTCCATACCATAACAAGGTAATCACTTCACTGTCTCTCCATCTTATAAGAAAGTTCATGAATTCATTGGCTTCTCATTTCATAACAAGTTTATACCTTCATTGGTTCTCCATATCACAACAAGTTTAACTTTTTTAACTCTATATCTCATCACAAATTTAGAAATTCATTGGATCTCCATCTTATAACAAGTTTATAACTTTGCTGGCTCTCTAGCTCATCACAAGTTTATAACTTATTTGGCTTTCCATCTCATCAGTACTCTACGTTTTCTATTACTTGCTCTCCTTAAAGACTATCAAATTATTCTTACACCCCAAATTTCCTCACCTACAATAAGCGTCCATTTAAATATTCTACCCAAAAGTCTTCATCATAATTTTCTCCACATCTATTTAGCAGATTATCTGCTCTTTACTTTAAATAAGAAAACTATTACCTCTCCTCACCAAAACCCCAGAACAAAGCACAAAATAAAAATTACCATAATAACATCACTTCAGTGTCTCCAACATTTTTCAAAAATTATACTATGTAGCAATATATATCCTAATCCATTGCTGTCCTTTCATGACCATAAGTCATTGCATTATAAATTGGTATACGTTAGAGAAATAAAACAAACAGCACTGAGTATATGGCCTTGCACCAACTAAAGAAGAATGTAGTTCTAGTTAGCGTGAAGTAGTCTGAAGGTAGGATTGACTATAAATGAAAGATGGAAAAGATGGATACAAACTGGAAGAGTAGATACACTGGTCTAGCAGAGAGTGACAACACTAAGTTGCAAAGTATATTACATGACAAACAGGTTTTGATTTTAATAATGATATTTGTCTTCCAATCATTCCATTATCATTTTTATTTCATCAGGATGTTAGGCTACAAATATTTGGGATAGTAAGTATAATTTTAAATATGAAAATGCTGCCAAAAGCACTGGTCACTTTTAGGGATGGTGTGCATACAGCTGTAGGATTCCTGCTGAGAAACAGCAACAGACAATTTGGAATGTGAAGATTATTAGCACTGAATGCTGTATGTTAGACTGGTGGGATTTATTAACCAACCTTGCATTTTATACAAGACTGAAATAATGGTAGGACTGCCCAATAAGATAATATTATTATTACTTTTATAGCCAAATACCTTACAAGTGTATTGAGGCCTTGCTGAAATCATGATCAACAAAATTAAATATTAAAAGAGCACAAAACCAGGTGGAATGGAGAAGAGATCCACAAAATGAAAATATAAAATTATTGTACAAAAATGTAGCAGACCTGAGGGTGGCTGTGAATATAACAAAAACACACAGTCCAGTAAAGAGACTAGAAATCATTTAATCCGTAAGCGCTTTTGCAGTTCAACAAAATACTACTTCATCAGATGACATATTTCACAAGCAAGGAGTTTAAATATAAGCAATATTCAATGAAATTGATCAGCCAATTAGCTAATGAACTCCTTATAAAAAGTATTTAAAAACACACTCATATCAAACGTACACATATTAACATGTAAAACTCAATAACAAAATTACAAAGCTTTGTGAGAGTGAAAATAAGAATAAAAAACAATAAGAATAAAAAACAATCCTAATGCAAAGACTATACACATGGGTTCTTAGCTTTAAGGGCTGGTTTGATTGATACACAATCATTTAGCCCCTTCCCTCTAGATGCTCTTAAACTGATTATCCATCTCATCTCTGAGGATTCTGTCAGGTTCCTAATGTCACCCCACGTCTGCCAAGTCTAACAGTCTATTGCCATAAAACTAAAAGTATGTGTCTCATTAGTAGCTCTTATATGTTTGGCTAGAGCATTAGTATCAGAGGAAATACTAATACCATATAAATGTTCTCTAGCCTGATCCCTCAACCTCCTATCAGTCTTGCCCACATAGTAGGACTGACATACATTACAGTAAGCTAAATAAACTAAATGACAGGTGTTCCAATCTGTTTGGGCATTAAACTTCCATTCCTTGCCTGTATCTGGATGGATAAAACTACTAATGGAATCAATGTAGGAACAATACCTACATTTGGTGCAAGGGAATGTCCCCTTAGGAGATCCAATAATGGCCAAATCAACTATTCTGAGATAACACAACTGCTTCAAAGATTTCTTGTTTTTATATAAGAAACTAGGCTTGTCTCCCACTATGGACCTCACCTTGGGGTCCACTAACAAAACTTACCAGTGTCTTTGCAAAATGTCTGTGATCTGTCTAACATTAAGTGTGTACATGACCAGCAACCCAACAACTGGCTGAAGACTAGGTCTAACCACTGGTACATTTATTTACTTACTTATTTTACATTTCTTGACCGGGATAGTCTGACTGGATATATGTCCATTTCCAGCAGAGGCCCCGGGAGAAAAGCTCCAGATAACACAGATAGAACATAACAGATATGAGTCAAACATATTTACAAAGCCCTCTAGTAGGTACTCACAATACACACAGTGTGTAATAGTATACAAAACAACAAGTTGCAGCAAGCTATTATGAGCAAGAGATGCATACAATATTAGTGATTAATCAGGGTTAGTACAGGGACAAAGCCAGTGCTCTTTAAAATACTGTTTGAGGCCTTTTTTGAAGAGACTTAAAGAAGGTTCGAGGATAAGTTTAGATGGAAGTGAATTCTAGGTTTTACCAACAACATTGGCAAACAGGGAGTCGGTGACTGAGTTAATGGCTTTGTGGGTTTGGACCAACAGTTTATTGGATAATCACAGTTGCCTTGAACTACTTATGGCTTTATAATATTTTTGAGTGCCGTAGTATTTTCAGGGTGGTACAGAATTTTGTGTGCTACTTTAAGCTGATTGAACAGAAGTAGGCTAGGCAGTTCTAGCCACCCGAGAAGACTGAGGTTTTGACAGTGATGTGTCCTATATGTTGAGCCTATGGCAAATCTGGCAGTATGGTTGTAGCAGTGAGAGAGCTTACTAAGTTCAGTTTTGCTCAAATTGGAAGAGTATGGGGGAGGCATATAGAAGGGTAGAGAGTAGGTGTGAGTGGGCTATTACAGTCCTAGCTAATGGAGTTCGAAAAGGTTTGCTTCTATATAATGAGCCAAGCTTCTTATTAATGGTTTTTATAGTTTTATTGATATGCAGATCAAATTTGAGATTATTGTCCACTATTACTCCTAAAAGCTTAGTATGGTCATCTGGAGAGATGGAGGTACCATTGTTGGATGTTATGGAGAAGGAAAATGGGGTGGATCTACTGGTGGGGTAAAGAGGAGCAGTTTAGTTTTGTTGGGATTTAACAACAGACGGTGATTAGAGAGCCAATTTTCAACTGTGTTAAATGTGTTTTGTGTTAAGGTTTGCAGGTCTAAAGGGGAGGAGGCTGTACAGATCAGGGTAGAATTGTCTGCATACTGAATGCAGGTTGCATCAGGGATGGCAGAATGAAGATTGTTGATGAAGACAGAAAAGAGTAGAGGGCCTAGAATAGAGCCCTGAGGGACACCAAGGGTGAGGACCTAGAATAGAGCCCTGAGGGACACCAAGGGTGAGGACCTAGAATAGAGCCCTGAGGGACACCAAGGGTGAGGGCCTAGAATAGAGCCCTGAGGGACACCAAGGGTGAGGACCTAGAATAGAGCCCTGAGGGACACCAAGGGTGAGGACCTAGAATAAAGCCCTGAGGGACACCAAGGGTGAGGACCTAGAATAGAGCCCTGAGGGACACCAGGGGTGAGGACCTAGAATAGACCCTGAGGGACACCAAGGGTGAGAGGTAGCAGGGTGGACAGTTTTCCCTGCCATAATACAGCCTGTTGTCTGCCATTCAGATAGGATAGGAACCACTGAATAGCATGCTTATCTTGGGAGATGGATTTTAGGGAATGGATGATTAATTTGTGGTTGACCATATCAAAGGCCTTCGCCAGGTCTAGAAATAAGGTTGAAGATAGCCTGTTGTTGTTCCCTATTTTGGAATATGGTATTTGTAAAAGAAAGGAAGGCGGAGGTGGTGCTGTGATGTGGCCTAAAGCCATGCTCTGAGTTGGCAAGCAGACCGTTTTGAATGAGATATTCCATAAACTGCTTATGAATGCACTTCTCCATTAATTTGGCTAGTGGTGATAGAATGGCAATGGGTCTGTAGTTTGACAGTTCTGTTGAACTTCCACCTTTGTGGAGTGGGATAACATGGGACATTTTTCAGATTGAGGGGATAGTTCCATCAGTTAGTTTTCTATTGATTAGGATAGAGATGGGGAATGCTATGGCGTCGGCAGCTTTTTGTAGGTACTCTGTAGAAAGGAGGTCAGCAGAAAGGGTGGTTGGTTTTAGATTTTTGATAAGAGATCGAATAAAAGTGGTAGCGGCAGGTTGGAAGTTAAAGGGGGGGATGAGAAGTGGGTGTGTTAGTGGTAGAGTTAGAGTGGGTGGGACTAAGTTGGTTAGTTAAGGACTGAATAGTTTCAGTGAAAAAATTATTAAAGGCAGTGGCAACAGTTTCTGGGGATTTATGGGTGTAGTTTGATGGGGTTGGGGTAGTAGATTGTCCTGGATTAAGAAGTCGGATAATACCTGCCCAAAACTTTTGGAGATTGTTTTGGTGTTTAAACTGGAGGTTCTGGTAGTAGTTTTTTTTTTTTTTGTCTAGCAAAATGAGTTTTTTGTATCTTTTCTAAGTTGATGATATCTCACTTGGTCAAGAGGAGCTTTAGTTGTTCACCATTTGGTCCAGGCTATATTTCTAAGTTTGATTTTTATCTTAGTTTCCTTCGTAAACCGTGGAGCAGTATTAGATTTAGTCTTTATAGTACATGCAGGAGCATGGGAGTCAAGAATGCTCAGGAATTTATTGTTAAAGAAAGTTACGGCTTCATCTAGTGGTAGATTTTTTAGGATTGACCAGTTGACCGATTTAAGTTCATTTAGGAAGTTAGTAGAATTGAAGTTTTTATTATTTCTGATTGTTTTGTACATAGTCTTGTGGTGGGTTTCTACCTTACGCTTAATAATATAAGTTAATGAATGATCACATAGGTCATCGGAGATAGTCCCAGCTTTATACAACTTTGGGTGGCTATTGATAAGTACCCAGTCTAAGATACTTTCCCTTTTGGTGGGTTTACTAATCCCAGTAGGAGAGGTTATTGTTTGTGTGAACCCAAACAAATGTATATGGGTGACAGGGGATTCAGCTGAGCAGGTGCACCAGTTGGTGTTAAACTTACCAAGAACAATGGTTTCTTGAGGTAGGTAGTGGATAACCATTAGGGGATATCTTCCAGAGTTGTTTTTTTATTGCCTGGGGGAATGTAGACACATACAATACTTATACCTTTATTACTGTTAATTTGCAGTTTGGTAATGAGGATTTATGCATTATTAAATGGGGTGGTTGAAATGGATGTCTATTAACACAATGTATTTTTGTAAAGAACTGCTATCCCACCTCCCTTCTTAGTTGTTCGGTCTAATTGGTGTATGTTGTAGCCTGGGGGTAATACCTCATTATTGGCAGTAATAGGTTTAAGCCAGAGCCATCATTCTGGGAACAAACTTTCTCTGAAAAGTATGGTCTAGCCTAAGTAGTACGCATGCTCTGGATAGATTGCAGCACTCTGTCAGCTTCTTCCTCTCCATATCCTCTGTCCACTAACCTCCTTCTCAAAGAAGCTAGCTCTTCTCAAAATCCCAATTCACTTAGCGTTTAATCTAGATGCCCGCATGCCCTGACCCTTCATCACATTCTTGAAAATATGTGATGGATGCATACTCTGTCGATGGAGATAAGAATTCCTATAACACTCCTTCCTAAAAACCCCAGTGTTAAATGTGTTATCCAAACATTTGGTTATATACACATCGAGAAATTCAATTTCTCTCGGAGAGCTAAACTTCAAAAAGTGGGTGGACCCATTCAAGTATTCCAAAAATTCCAAAAACTGATCTCCAGTACCTACCTATAAAATAAAAGGATCATCTACAAATCTCCTATAGAAATGAATATGCTTGAAGAATGCAGATTTCAGTATAGCGCTCTCTTCCCAGACAGTCATGACTATGTTGGCATAGCTGTTCACACTAGAAGTGCCCATTGCTATGCCATCTTTTTGTATAAACACGTCATTCCCAAACATCATCACATTGTTCTCCAAAATAATTTCCATAAAGAGACATAGAAGATCTTTAAACCTACTGTCATATTCACTTTTCACATCCAAAACATATCTTAACATTTCTACCCCTTCTCGATTGGGTATGGTGGTAAATAAAGATTGTACATCCAGGGTTACTAAAGTAACTTCCGATAAAACAGAAATATCATCGATGGAAAGATATAAATCACTCAGTAATTGCTGAGTATCCCTTAAAACAAATTAATTCCTGTCCACTAAAGGTCTTAGATGTTTTTCAACAAAAAATGACATACTACATCCTACCCCTTTCCAGCAACAATAGGTCTAAATGGTGGTTTTCTGGGATCTTTGTGGACCTTGGGTAGGCCTTGAATGCTGGGTATCCTAGGCTGATCTACCAATAAATACTCATACAGGTCAAGATTTATAACCTTCTCCATTAAACATTCATACAATGCATTGTTCACTCTTATTACTAAGGTATCTACTAAAATGTTAGTGTCCCTTAACATCTTTTTCATTTCACCAACATAATAGTCATAGTCCATAATCACAGTTAGACCTCCTTTATCAGTAGGTCTCAAGACTATACAGTCATCATTCCGCAAAATATGAAGAGATGTTTGTTCAGCGCTAGTTAAATTAACAAAAGAGCTTTTAAATGCTCTTCTTTGATCTAGCTTAAAAATATCATCCTTACACAGTTTCTCGTAAACATCCAGTACAGCATTATTATTAGCAACAAAGGTACTAGGTCTACAAAACTTCCTGCCTACAGCATTGTTATTATCACTATCTTTATACAAGAGTTTCAGCATCACATTACACAAAAATAATTTCAAGTCATTCACTGTTTCAGTTACCTCTGTCCCTTGAGCAGGAATAAAGCTAAGTCCCATCTCCAAGATTCTCTTTCTGGTTTCAGAGAGTACACATGATGATATGTTCCATATCATGGACTCCCCCTCATCTGCCACATCTTCTTTAGGGCCCTGTTGTTGTCATTGTCTATCTGGGTCTTCCTCTTTGTTATTCCCCTGGAATTGAAACAAAATCAGTAATGGGGGTGAGGCATTCAAAATCCCTTCGGTGATGGCTAAAAAATCTGCAGTGGATTCTCTCAAGGTAGTAATCACTCCACCTGGTTTATTCACATTGGTTACCTTCTTCCTAGCTCCCATTTCCTTCCCTGCATCAAGCAGGGTAAAAGGCCATCGAGCAAATTCATTTCTATAGATTTGTAGGTTCATAGGTTCATAGGTAGGTACTAGGTTATCTGCCCGAAGGCATTTATAAGCCTAGACAGAATGTGTTGGCTTTTGCCGCCCCCTTAGATTAGTTCCTTGTGCTTCTGTCCAGCAGAACCACTGAAGTGATCCCCGGGGTAAACTTTCTTTTTCCCATCCACTCGTCAAGGTTTCTTTTGAAGAGTGTTAGCGAGAAGCTCTGCCTAATGTAGATTGGAATCTTGTTCCAAAGCATGGGACGTCTCTGGGACAGGAATCTATCACTCCAGCATGTCCTATTTATTTTTGTGGTGAGGTTTAGACCCCTAGAGCGTGTGGCTCGAGGGGATAAGGTTTTCTTTAGGTGGAGCGTGTCCATCAATTCTGGGTTGGATATGGCCTTGTATGTCAGGCAGAGATCACCTCTGAGTAGGCGGTATGCAATTGAGTACAGGTGGAGTTTCTTCAGTCGAGCTGCATAGGGCATCTGTTTTAGGCAAGTGATCCTCTTGGTGACGTACTTCTGTGGTCTTTCCAGCTGTTGCAGGTGTCTTGTAAGGTACATCCCAAATGGGGCATTGTACTCTATGATGGGTCTGATGAGTGATGAGTAGAGGGGCACAATGACCTCTTTTGATCTTGATGCGAACCCTTTTGTGATTAGGTGGGTCACGTAGAAGGATCTTCTAACTACTTTGGAAATGTGATTATCAAAGGTGAGATTACTATCTACTTGGGTCCCCAGATCCCCTATTACATTTTTCGTATTTAGGGGACTATCATCTATGTGGTAGTTTGTGGGTACTTTGTTTTTCCAAAGTGGATGACTATGCACTTTTTGACATTTAGCTTGAGGCCATGATTTTGACACCAGGTATCCGTCTCAGTGAGACCGTTTTGGAGGATGTCTGTGTCAGCCAGAGAGTCAATTATAGCCCCTAGTTTGTGGTCATCTGTGTACTTGGTCAGCCATAGTCCTCCTGTGCTTGCCTGTACCTCTGAGAAGTATATGCCAAACAGGAAGGGTCCTAGGACTGAGCCCTGGGGAATGCCACTTGTAATCGATTTAGAGTTGGACCTAGCTCCCGCAACTCTAACCATGTGGGTTCTGTTCGTGAGCCAGTTGGCAACCCATCTTGTGACGTAGGGGTTTATGTTCAGGCTGGTGAGCTTGTTTATAATACCAGAATGGGGAATGGTGTCGAAGGCCTTTGCAAGGTCTAGGTAGGTTGTGTGTACCACCTTTCCCTCATCTATAGCCTTGGTAACTGTCTCAAAGAAGTCCACCAGGTTTAAGAGGCATGATCTGTCCTTAACAAAGCCAAACTGGGTAGGGTCCAGTGTTTGGAGGTTCCCAATGTTTCTGTTAAAGAGTTCCATGATGATGTGCTCCATAGCCTTGCAGACCAAGCTAGTCAGGCTTATAGGGGTATAGTTCCCAGGGTCTGTTGTGGCTTCAGCTATGTGGAGCAGAATAATCATTGCTGTGCACCACTCTATGGATATGTAGCCTGTGGAGAGGCTGAGTTTGAATGGTGTGTTTAGGTGAGGTGTTAGTTCATCTTTGAGCTCGTGTAGGACGCAGCCTGGGACACTGTCCGGTCCCAGTGATGCTGTGTTTTTGGCTTTGGAGAGGGCTGTTTTAACCTGAGTGTCTATAATTTCAGGGATGCTACATTCTTCTGGTATGGTTATGGGCCCTTTTGGGGGAGGGAGGGGGGTGAATATGATCTTTTTATTTTATGGGTAGGTACAGGAGATCAGTTGTTGGAATTTTTTGAATACTTGAAGGGCTCCACCCACTTTTTGAAGTTTAGCATCAATAGCTCTTTGAGAGAAATTGAATTTTTGGATATGTATATAACCAAATGTTTGGATAATACATTTAACTCATGTGTTTTTAGGGAGGAGTGTTATAGGAATTTGTAGCTCCATCATTAGAGTATGCATCCATCACATATTTTCAAGAATGTGATAAAGGGTCAGGGCATCCAGGCATCCAGATTAAATGCTATTGAATTGGAATTTTGAGAAAAGCTAGCTTCTTTGAGAGGGAGGTTAGTGGACAGATGATATAGACAGCAAGAAGTTGATAGAGTCCTGCAGTCTATTCCAAGCATGCATAATTCTAAGGCTAGGCCATGCTTTTCAGAGAATGTCTGTCCCCAGACTGATGTACCAGTGCGTAGACCTAGTCATCAGCCGGTTGTTAGGTTGCCGGTCATGTACACACATAATATTAGACAGATCACAGACATTTTGCAAAAACACTGGCAAGTTTTGTTAGTGGACCCTGCGGTGAGGTCCATAGTAGGAGACAAGCCTAGTTTCTTATATAAAAACAAGAAATCTTTGAAGCAGTTGTTGTTGTTGTGTTATCTGAGAATAGATGATAGTTTGGCCATTATTGGATCTTCTAAAGGGGCATTCCCTTGCACCAAATGTAGGTATTGTTCCTACATTGATTCCAGTAGCAGTTTTATCCACCCAGATACAGGCAAGGAATGGAAGTTTAATGCCCATGCAGATTGTAACACCTGTCATTTAGTTTATTTAGCTTACTGTAATGTATGTCAGTCCTACTATGTGGGCAAGACTGATAGGAGGTTGAGGGATTGGGTTAGAGAACATTTATATGGCATTAGTATTTCCTCTGATGCTAATGGTCTGGCCAAACATGTAAGAGCTACTAAAGAGACACATACTTTTAGTTTTATGGTAATACAGACTGTTAGACTTGGCAGACGACAGGGTTACATTAGGAACCTGACAGAATCCTCAGAGATGAGATGGATAATCAGGTTAAGAGCATCTAGAGGGAAGGGGCTAAATTATCGTGTATCAATCAAACGAGCCCTTAAAGCTAAGAACCCATGTGTATAGTCTTTGCATTAGGATTGTTTTTTATTCTTATTTTATTTTTATTTTTATTTTCACTCTCACAGAGCTTTGTAATTTTGTTATTGATTTTTACATGTTTATATGTGTATGTTTGATATGAGTGTGGTTTTAAGTGCTTTTTATAAGGAGTTCATTAACTAATTGGTTGATCAGTTTCATTGGATATTGCTTATATTTAAACTCCTTTCTTGTGAAATATGTCTTCTGATGAAGCAGTATTTTGTTGAACTGCAAACACGCTTACAGATTAAATGATTTCTGGTCTCTTTACTGGACTGTGTGTTTTTGTTCTATTTACAGCCATCTTCAGGTCTGCTCCGTTTTTGTGCAATAAAATTAAATATTAAGTTACTGGCTGATGAATCGTGTTTAATGGAGATTGAGATTGGTAAAACTATTTACTTTGTATAAGGAATGGGGAATACCAGACATAACATTAACTATTCTTTTAAGAACAAATGTTTGGAAACAGGGAAGTACAAAGTACAAATTCATTCACACTCAGATTATGCTATGGCAAGAAAATAGATGCTTCTGTGTAGTTGGCAACTACAGGGAAGTTAATGCCAGTTATGAATACTTAAAATGTTATGAAACATGGAGACAAATAAAAAGAAACAAAATTAATTGCAAGCTCTGTGGACTGGAAAGGATATTCATGTAGTCATTCTCTGATGGAAGTGTCTAAGCGGATCCCCTTTAGAAACTCGAAGTTTCAAAACTTTGAACTTCAAATTGCCAAAGCTATAAGATCAACGTTTTGAAACTTCGGACATTTTGAATGGAGATCGTTGTACAGTGTGGAACAGGAGATTTACCATTTTCCTCACAATCTTGGAGTTAGTATATTTATTGTCCCTCTGCAAAAATGTAAAACAAAATTATTATTTAACATTGTTTAATTTTTTTTAAATTTTTTTTTTCTTAATTTCATTATCAAAGTTTCACAACTTGGATTATCTGTTCTCGGCTGTTTGAAGTTTGAAGTTTTGAAATTTCAAGCTTTAGAAGTAGATCTGTCTGAGGCAGGAAACTTAATACCGCTTGTAGAAGGCAGTAAGAGAACAGTATAATATTACAACAAATATGTAAAGACTAGAAAATAATTATGCATATACATTGAAGACCTAAGAAGAGGAGGATGCAGGAAACAGAAAATGATGCAGAATTACCACGCTGTATATGGCAGAAAAAAATGTGGCTTTTATGAATTGGATAAGAACTGACATGCATATATGAATCATGAATATATTATAGAAGAACACAGGAACATGACTGAAATAGTTAAGTTCAACAGTACATAGTTAAGATCATGTGTTAAGATTTTAAAATAACTGACATGGCTTGTTTAAATTCAGCAGTTGACAGTTAAGATCATTTGGTAAGTTCTTATATCTGCTGTAGTATTTTTAGTGGATTATAAGAAAAGGGTTCATTACATAGTATCAAAACTGGAAAAGAAACTGTTTGAGAAGCAGAAATGTTAGGTCTTCTTTGATGATGTGAGGTTTTGCCAGCTATGTCAGGAGAAGCAGGGAAGTGGATGTGTAACATATGCCAGCATAGCTAGCTGGAGTTTTGGAAAGAATTATATGTCATTTGTATATCAAACTGATTTGGACAGGTGCTTGTGTTGAAAATATATTTGTAAAGTTGCTTGTGTTAAAAATGTAACAATAGTGGGTCCTGCTGGACAAAAAAGAAATACACCTGCACATCATACTGCATTGTAACTGTTGAAATGAATATATTGTAACAGAGGATACTGGAAGAGAAGAGGTTAATCACAGTCCAGCTAACTTTGAAAAATAGTGTGGAATTAAATTGCATGGTTTAGGCCATAAAGATGTATCTTACATTTATGATTACAGCCAGAGACAAAATGTATGTGAAAACCAGGACTAGGAATATTGCTTTATTGTCCTTAGAGGTTAATTAATTGCTACCATGGAAAGGTGGAAGTTTTTGAAATAGTGTTATAGCTTCCAGATGCTAGAACGCATCTTAGCAAAGCTCTGTGTGTGTATTATGAGACATATGTGCTAGATTCTGGTTTAATTTCTAGTAAAGAGGGTAGTATGACAACTAGAAGTCAGGTGGCTAGATGTATGTGATGTCATTCTGTAATCCAGCACTGAAATAATGTTTTAATACTAAATGAGACAGAAGTCTTAGGGCACTCTGTTTTGGAATTGACAAGACCATTCATCCACTTCATTTTGGCTTGCTTTATTAAGTAGGAAACACTAATTCTTTAGATCAGTCAGGAAAATATAGTGAGGTTAATGAAGTATTGTTTTTCTGTATCTGTGTGAATCTTTCCATCGGTGTTATTTTTAATATTTCCTGTAACATGAGACTCTGGCGTTTATTGCAAATAGATATTCAGTATGTTCATGTTCTTTTATTATTTATTATTAAATACTTTGAAAATTTTCATTATGGCTGGTCTTTTAGAGAATATTTTAACCTTTGAGACTATACACACACACACACACAAATATATATATATATATATATATATATGTATATATATATATATATATATATATATATACATATATATATATATATGGTGACACTGTGGCTGCTTCTGAAAGCTTTGCTGCATTGGTCAAATACTACTGTTTGTATTAGCATTAGTTTAACTAACTATAATTGGATACCTGCTAAGACCCTTAGAGTAGCTAGCCTTGGAGTGTTCTGGTGGCAGTATCTACCCTATAATCTGGACAGATGGGGCATAGCTGGTAAATCTGTGCCAGCCTTTCCCAGGTGTGTGTGTGTGTGTGTGTGTGTGTGTGTGTGTGTGTGTGTGTGTGTGTGTGTGTGTGTGTGTGTGTGTGTGTGTGTGTGTGTGTGTGTATGTGTGTCTGAATCAAAGAGTGTGTGTGTCAGCTACCTGGAGCAGGAACATAGAGCACTGGTTTCACAAAGATGGTGGTGGAGGACTTGGCTTGGAGCACTCAGCTGAGGAGTCAACTCTACAGCTGTGTCAGTGGGGAGTTTTATTTGATGCCTGGAGAGAGAGAGAGAACTCCAGCCTCAGGATGGGAGTGTATTCCCTGTGTACCCTTAAGGGAAATAATACATGGTGCAGAGAACTGCATCTGAAGCATAGTATTTTTTGTTCCAAGTGGACATCCCTCAACACTGTCTGTGGGGAGGATTGAGACTCCTTGATTACTGGACCAGAGAAGGGACGTCCCACCTTCTATTAGGCTTTTTTATGACTGACTGAATTGTGAGAAATAGACAGAACATCTAAAAATTCTGGTAAAGATAATTTCCTACATGTGATCTGTAAGATGCAGACGGTGTTGGGGGAATCACATTATTTTTATTTTTTCTTTCTGCATGATTTGTTTTTATTTGAGGAGGGGGATTCAACACATTTTTCGAAAGGTACATTTCTCCATGTTACAGAGAGAGATGATCCAGCAGCCTTTGGTGGTGTTGCTGCAGATTTTGAGAAAGGTGAATATGGACAGTAAATGAAATGCATTTTCCATATTGTGATATAATGGAATGGGAAGGCATGACATTTAATACAATGGTGCCTTAACTGAGGCAGGAAAATTTGAGAACATCTGCCTTGTAATCAGATGGCATGTATGTGGGTTTCTCAGGAAAACAGTTTGGAAACTGGAAGCAGCAGAGACATTTACCTCTTGCAAAATACTTGGAAAAGTTACAAAGGGTATAGTCAGGTATCTGAGCCACAAAAAACTATATAGACAGGATCATGATACCCAGGTAAGGACCTGTCCAAGACAATGATTCATGTGGGAGTCTGATAACCAGACAAGAGTTTGTCAATGACCAGAGAGGACAGGGTCCTGAAGGATGATAGCCTCAAAAAAGGCCAGAGACAAAGGCAGAGAAGGTCTGGACACTTGACATAAGTGAGACTTAGGAGAACTGTAAGGTAATAACTTTATTCAACCATTTGTGGTCTCTCATTTGACAATTATTATCTAAAAGTTTGTTTAATAGTTATCAAACTTATATACTGATATGTTCAATTACTTAATTTATAAATGCAGCCTTTTGTGTATTGTGAAAGGAATAGATTTGTAATACATTACTAATACGCAGTAAATTGAAGAATGATGTGATAAATGGTTCTGTTATTGGCCTCAAGCTAAATGCCAAAAAGTGTATAGTCATCCCCTTTGGCAAAAACAAAGTGCCCACAAATTACCACATAGGTGGTAATCCATTAAGTATGGAAGAAGTAATTAGGGACCTGGGGACCCAAGTTGATAGCAATCTCTCATTTGAAAACCACGTGGCCAAAGTGGTTAGAAAAACATTTTATATAGCCCTCCTAATCATGAAGGGATTCACATCTAGATCAGGGGAGGTCATTGTACCTCTTTACTCATCCCTCATCAGGCCCATAATTGAGTACAATGCCCCTTTTGGGATGTACCTTACCAGACACCTGCAGCAACTGGAAAGACCCCAAAAGTACCTCACCAAGAGGATCAAAGGGCTCAAACAGATGCCATATGCTGCCTGGTTAAAGAAACTCCAGCTCTACTCAGTGGCATACTGCCTGCTCAGAGGCGATCTGTGCCTGATGTATAAAGCCATGTCCAACCCGGAATTAATGGACATGCTGCACCTCAGAAAATCCAAATCCCATCGAGCTACGTGCTCGAGGGACTTGAATCTCAGCACTGAAATAAATAGGACATGCTGGAGGGACAGATTCATAACCCAGAGGCTCCCTTCACTCTGGAATGAAATCCCAGTCCAGGTTAGGCAGAGTCCCTCATTGACTCTCTTCAAGAGGAATCTTGATGAGTGGATGGGAGATCGTAGGTTTACCCCGGGTATCACTTCTGTGTCACTGTTAGACAGAGGCACAGTATACTAACCTCGAAAAAGGGCATAGCAAAATCCATTTAAAATGGGTGGCGAAAGCCAAACACACTCTGGCTAGGCTTATAAATGCCCTAGGGCAGATAGCCTAGTATGAACCTATGAACCTATGTTATGGGAGTGCATGCTATTTCAGTGAAATTCCTTAATATGTGGCTTGTGTGGGTGTCAAAACACTGCATTATACTTTGCTAAAACATTTTAGACAATTTATCTAAAACACTAACTTATATAATGGGTCAGGTAGTTGGTCCAATGATTTTTCAAAATTTTCAGGGAATGTGATAAATGGTTCTGTTATTGGCCAAATGGTTAATCGTTATTTTAACATTTGTTTACTGGGAAAGTCCAACTTGGAATGAAGCCAATTTTCAGTGGAGGCCCGGAGAGAAACACTTAAGTTGCATGTCTTTGTAACATAGGAGGAAACCAGAGTACCCAGAGGAAACCCACACAAATGCAAGGAGAACATACAGACTTCACAAAGAAGGCACCCCACCTGAGAATCAAACTGGAGAACCTTTTGCTGCGAGGCAACAATGCTACCACTGCACCACTGCACCATCATGTAAAGTGTTTTGTTAAAATAAGTAAGGTGCAAAAGGAAAGTAGGCCATTAAATCTTAGACTGGTGTCAGTTGAATAGTTGATAATTAGGATTTCAGTGGTCTGTTGTAAATAGCAAACATTTAGTTAGAAATTCAGATAAATGTGCCAGTAATCCCTTATGTAATTGAATGTGCATAAGGATTTGTCAGAAAGTATTGAAGATGTACGTGATGTAAGAGAGAGAGAGACTCAGAAGAATGTCTATATTGGAAAAAACAAATAAATATTTGAATTTCCCAGTCTAATTATAGCTGGATTGATGTGATGC
Source organism: Protopterus annectens (assembly GCF_019279795.1). Taxonomy (NCBI): domain Eukaryota; kingdom Metazoa; phylum Chordata; order Ceratodontiformes; family Protopteridae; genus Protopterus; species Protopterus annectens. Next base: position 1,822,862,035 of record NC_056731.1, on the reverse strand, counting down.
ATTATTTAAGCTGATATCATAATAATAATAATAATAATAATAATAACATTCACTTCACTACACACTATCTGAACTCCCTTACCCGCTGCAGTGATGCGCAAATGTCATTTAACAGGGGCTAAGCCCTAACTAGACAAGTCTATCTCCAAGGCACCTGCTCAAACCAAACCAGCGTGTAGCCTGTCTATACACTGTGCTCAGACTGTTGACCCCGACAGCTGAAGAACTTATTTTTTCTCTAATATATGTTAAACCATGTTATACTAGCTGTATTTTATTTGATATAGGGCAGGTTAGTTTGCACATCACCAGAGAGTGACCACCTTCCATTCCCCCTACTCCTTGTATTATTTCTATCACCTGCCAAATCAGCGACTACTGTTTCTACCATTAACCCCCTTTACTCCCCTGTTCATCTGTCCAGTTAATACACTGAGATCTAGTACCTTGGCTGCCAATTTCCACAATATTTAAACTTAATTCTACAACTCCAGCCTCAGTCTATCCCTCTCATTCACCTTTCTATGCCTGAAAATATACAGCATTAGACACCTACTAATATAGCTGAGATAATCCCTGTAGAACATAGAGTGTTACTGATTGTTTTTCTTTTGCTTACTTGGTCTATAGCAGCGTCCTTAGTCCAGTGCATGTGCCCATTTTCTCCATATCTAATGCCCGTGCGAATTTGAAAGTTTCTTGGTTTCACTTTACTTCTCTCACGATCTTTTGCATCATTTAAACACCCTTCCTGGCATCCCGTGTCATCATTTTTCACTTCACTACGCACTCTCTAAACTCCCTTACCCTCTTCGGTGAAGGTATTTATGCCTTTAAGTATTATTTTTTGACATGCAAGTAGAATAATTCACTTTTTTTTAGCTTAGTTGCTCTTGCCATCCTTTATAGGAGTTAATGTAGATGTTTCTGTAGATTTTTTAAACAAAAAGTGGAATCTCAAAGTGTATTTGCAAAGTCGGATTAATGCTTATGGCTAGCTCTAGACTGTCGTCGCACATGTGAACACTTCCTGTAGGGTACTACCAAAAAGTGTTTGTTTTATAGTTGATAACTACTATCAAATTGTATGTTTTTATGGTTGCTAAGCACATATTACAAGCATTACCATCCTTTCCTGTATTATATTGTCATAGTAGCTATTAACTGATGCTCTCAACTTATATACCCTTAATATCACTTGTTTCATTTCTTTAATAGCTATACTGTTACTTGTTCTTGAAACTTATATACTCTTAATATCACTTGTTTTATAGCTATACTGTTAATTGTTCTTGAAACACATCATTTAATGCTTAAAATGACATGTTTTAAATGTGAAGGATACAGATGTTTACATATTGTACTACCTATGCCATCTAGGTAGTGCAGTCACTACTTGAAAGGAATACCTATAATTGTTTGGTAAGAAAGAGGAAAAGCCAGTTGGATCTGTGGAAGTAAATAGCACTGTTTGCCTTGTATTTTAGTCTATGTATGATATAATGGCAAAAGGAAGAACTGAATGTTAATGTTTTTAGGCAGCAATGTGTTAAGTGCAGCCTGAGGACTGTGCATACTGGCCATGAGAATCTCTAATGAAGGTCTGATTAATATTGTACGTCCTGTGCCATATACACTCCTTTTTTGACCTGCTTCCACCTCTGTCTGTCAACTTTTCTGAACTTTACTGCTTAATCACTAATTCTTCCCTAACTGGCCCCTACTCCTAACTACCTAAGTTAACTTTTTATTATATTATTTTTTTTTTTCTTATTTCTGTCTGCTTTACTTTATCCCTTTATTTGTCCCCCCAGGTGGCTAAGCCCTTACTAAGGAAGTCTCCCGCCAAGGCACCTGCTCCTATCAAAGCATCGTGAAGCCTCTCTAAACACTGCACTCAGACTGTTGAACCTGACATCTGGAGAACTTACTTCTTCACTAATGTATATCAAACCATGTTATGCTAACGGCATTTTATCTGATATAGGGCAGGTCAGTTTGGAGATCACCAGAGACTTACCACCTTCCATTTCCCCTACTCCTCATATTATTTCTATCACCAGTCATATCAGTGACTTCTGTTTCTACCATTAGCCCCCTTTATGCCCCTGTTCATCTGGCTAGTTAATACCTTGAGATCTAGTACCTTGGCTGCCAGTTTCCACAATGTTTAAACTTAATTCTACAACTCTAGCCTCAGCCTCCCTCTCTCATTCACCTTTCTCTGCATGAAAATGCACAGCATTAGACACCTACTAGTACAGCCAGGATAATCCCTGTAGAACATAGACTGTTACTGATTGCTTTTCATTTGCTTACTTGGTCTGCAGCAGCATTCTTGGTCTAGCCCTCTCTGTTCACCCTTCAGGCTCACTCCACTCCGCTACCCTATCCCCTTTCCCACCCACCCCTGATTACCCTAAATGTATCCTTTAAATGCCTCTTTAAGCCCTCCCCTCAATTCCAATCACCCAATAATAGTCTAACCCTATCCTAACTCCAATTAACCGTTAATAGCCGATCCCTTACCCTAACTCTAATCCCGTCCTTTTCCTTGCTCTCTAATACTACTCACTCCACCCATTTTCACATTCTCTCCCATACTACAATTACTTTCCTTTTGCTCCTCCTCTGCTTATACTTGTCATCTTTTAAACAATTTTACTCTTGCTTTTACCTACTTATCCATTCCTGTTATCTACCTTAATACCTTACTACAATGTCTCTTTTGTTTATCGATGTTGTCTGTCATCTACCTATTTCACCCAAATCATATCACAATATGCTAGTGAACTTTCTCCTACCCCTTCTCCTCATCCTCTCATCCTTATCTTCTTATCACACTAAACTAATATATTTGTCACTATCTCCCACTCTTTCACAAGATACTCCATCTTACAATATTAGACTATAGTTCCTAATCTCTCCCTCACTCTATAATACTGCCTACACTCAGTTTTACCAAATTAAATGATTTCAACCATACTTTATCTACCCCCAAATATAAGTTAAAAACCTCTAACCACTACTTACTGTATATTACACTAAACCTAATCTTCTTCATTCTACCCTCCTGCTAGATGGTGATATCCACCCCAATACTGGCCGTTCCCCTACCACTACCCCCACTACCACCATCTCACCTGTTAATCAACACCCTCCTCTCTAACAAAACACTTCTCTATCTACTCCATAAACATACAGAGTCTAACCAATACAATTGAGTTACATGCTCGGATAGCCCATCATTCTCCTCACATCTTGACACAAATTGAAACTTGGCTCAAACCTCTTATTTCAAATTCTGAACCCCTGGCTATAACATCTTCCACCACAACAAACTATCCAAAAAGGTGGGAGGTGTTGCTATCCTGTACTCAGAGCTAATTAACCTCTCCCCCCTCCCTCCCTAACTTTCATCCAGCTGAGATTATCATTCCCAACTGTCACCTTAACCCACACAAAAAATTTGCTATTGCTGCCATATATATTCCCCCCGGCAACATTATACCTATTCTAGAATCTATTCTTTCCTGGATCTTCCAACATTTGCCCTACGAGAAATCATACTAGGAGACATCAACATTGATTGGAATAAGTTGCCACTAAATTCTTTCACTGTTAGTATCAGCCTCTATAGTTTCAGTTGGCTTATAACAACCCCACCCATACTAACAAAAACATCTCAACTCTAGATTGAATACTAACATTCAACCCTAATCACTACCACAATCCCACCACCTTACCTGACTCGTAAAGTGACCACCTCCTTACCTTCATTCAAAGGCTGCCATTCCACACCACCAAAACCCATCTCTATAGAAAATGTCGCAATCTGACTAGCTTTAATGATGAAACCTTTAAAAAAACAACTCTCTCTAGTTAATTGATCACACCTCTATGACCTTCCTCTAAATGATGCTGTTCTTGAGTTCAACAATACTTTCCTTAACATACTAAACACCCTAGCATGTGTTAGAAAAACTAGAGTCAAGACAAATCCCACTCTCTGGCTCACCAAAGACACCCTCTCCATAATGAAACTTAGAGAGAGTACATGGAAACAATGGTTAAAGTCAAAATCCTCCTCTCTCCTCCTTAAATTCAAAGAACTAAAAAAAGCTCACAAAACAAAACACATTATTCAAGAAAAGAAAAAAAATCTGTCAAGAAGCCCAATCTATCCACCACTCAATCCTTAAAAAATTTTGGCACACCATGAACAAGATTCTTCACACAGGGAAGCCTACTACTCCTAACCCTTTCCCCAGTAAGACAACACTTGAAACTGCCACTTTACTTAACACTTAATTCATAGAATCCATCCATAAACTAACTCTTCCTGATCAAAACCAAACACAATCTCCCACCACCCCAGCACCTCCCTCCTCACTGCTTTTTCCCTAAAACCCACCTCCACTGCCTATATAAAATCCCTCTTACTGAAACTTAAACCATGTTCTCCCGTCTTTCACTACCTACCCCCACAGTTTATCAAACATGCAGCGAATACTATTGCATATCCCATCTCTCTCCTTATAAACCACTCTGTCAAAGCATCCACTGTCCCTGACATCTGGAAATCCTTCTATACCATTCCCCTTCACAAAGGAGGTAACTTCATGGATCCCTTCAACTTTCAACCCATAACCATCCTCTCCCTTCTCTCAAAAATCCTCAAATACCTACTACAGGAAAACCTTTTGACCCCCTCTCAGTGTGGCTTCAGGCCCTATCACAGCACCTCCACAGCCCTTCTATCCTTTATCTAGTTTGTTGCTGAGGCTAGAGACAGCAATAAACTGGTGTTGTGTGTTTTTCTGGACCTTTCCAAGGCATTTGACACTGTCTCCCACCCTTAGCTCCTATATAAGCTATCCAATCTCAATCTCTCCTTCTCCACTATTCTCTAGTTTTCTATTTATCTTAGCAACAGACTTCAATCTGTTTGATGGCAAACTTCCTGCTCTCCTTTCCTATCTGCCCAAACAGGAGTCTATCCAGGATCCATCTTAGGATCTCTACTCTTTGATATCTTCACAAACAATCTATACTCCACCTGCTGCACATCTTCACTGATTCAGTATGCGGACAATTCTACTCTTGTTACTTGCTCTAACAACCTCACTGACCTCTATACTCTCACTCAGTGTTCTTTTGACACCATTGAACACTGGTTGATTAGCAACCAACTCATCCTTAACCCTAAAAAAAAAAAATAAAGTACTTCTTTTCCCTCCAAAACCTATGTCCAAACTTAGTCCCTCCCTCTGTATCTCTTCCATTGACAACACTATCATTCATGCAGACTCCCATACCAGACTTCTAGGTATTACAATAGACAACCAACTAAAATTTGCCCTTTACATCCAACATTGCATCCAAAAAAAAATCAAAACTTGGTCTATTTTATAGGAACAAAAAATAGCTATTCACTACCTCGAGGACTTCTCCTGCCCAAGTCTACCTCCTCCCCTGCCTACTGTACTCATCCCCTATATTTACCCACCTCTAAGCCAACCTTATAGCCAAACTTGAACAAACTTACAACCAAATTGCTAGATTTGCATCTAACCTCCCTTACAAATCTCACCAGTGTCTCAGCTACTCCAACTATCCGAGCTACACATGGCCCATTCACTAATTAAAAAACCTTCAGACTGTCCTTCTATGTCCACTCTTATATCCCTCTATATGCCTACATGTCCTCTCCGTAGCTCAGAGCAATTTCTACTTGACATCTACTAATCAACCAAATCTATAGGTAGATTGCTCTATAAATGTTCAATATCCCATACTTGGAATAAACTTCCCAGTAATATGCATTCTATCAAATCTACCTCTCTCTTCAAAAAAAGAACTTAAAAACTACCTTGGTAATTCACCTTCCTGGTCTTGCCACCACCCCACGTAACTCATACTCCCTTTAAATGCCCTTAACATGCTTCCCTTTCCTTAAGAAAATATTACAAATAATGTACAACCTCTTTCAGTCTACTAAACAGTTGTATACTCTATCTCACTGTCTTTTACCTCCAAAATAGATTAACGTCTTGCTTCTCTCTCACCTCTTCTCATTTCATTATACTTAACACTAATTTATGCATCTCTACCTCATTATTTCTACCTCACTATCAATACTTTTTTTTTACCTTTCCTATCTGTTGAATTTTTTTAAACAAGTATATTTTCTGGTTTATTTGATACATTAATAAGAAAATTATTTTATAATCTTTTTGTATATAACTTATCTATTCTGTGTTATCTTCTGCATTGTCTTTATTTTTTCACTTGTATATTGCATATATGTCTGTTATTATATTGTGTTTATATTTCTTGTATAGTTCACATATTGTATTTTTTTGTGTGGAGGTTTTCTCCTTGGGTCACCACTGAACATGGTTCATTGGCCCAGTTGGACTAATAAAAGACAAATAAAACAAATAAATAAATAATAATAATAATAATAATGGCATGTATTAAGAGAATCCACATTTAAATATAAACACGCCTGGTTTCATGGAAAGGTATGTATTATGATAATCCATATTAAAATATAAGCAAGCATGGTTTCATGGCTAGCAGCAGTGTTGCTGGCCAGGAAACCATGTAAAGGAACCCGGACAGAAAACCTGTTTACATCAAAGCACAGTAGTTAGCGGGTTTAGTCTGAATGCCACAGTGATCACCAGGGCATAACATCTAATTAGGACAGCTCTCAACCTCTTAGTGTAAGAAATCTGGACAAAGCCCAACATAATGGAGGAACAATGACCCAGAAATATGGACATATTTTACACATTTGTTCTTTTAAACTTAGAAATGTGCTAGAATAACAAGGTTTGTGATGACACGTTTTCTGAAGGATTTGAAGTCTGAACATCAAATGTATGTAATTATTTAGTAACTTCAGCCCTGAGATCATCCCAGTTATATGGCAGAAAACCACTAATTTTACAAGGGACAGACCAAAAGATATAAGGCAAAAATCTGGACATTCTGTGAAAATCTGGACAGTTGAGAAGTATGATAGTTATGTATATGGTCCAAATACAGTACAGGACAGTGTATACACTGAAGAGGATTGCAAAATACCATTCCAGGCATTCTGTACCTAAGCTGTGTAAAGGATATGCAGATGCATTGCAGGAATGAACACAGGGAATGAAGACAGATAAAGCAAACTACTGTGCAGCAGACGAGGGCATGTCAATGCAAGACAGTTGTAGTAGAAACACAAATCACATATCAGTATGGTACAGTATAGACTGCACAGTGAAAATGTGTATTATGTGGCTGTCACGCAAAGTGACATACCAATGGAGAAGATGTCTGTGTGATATAAGCATCCTTACATGAACAATGCAGAGGACATATATCAGTTATGTTATATACAGTTGGGGTTAGGTGCATATTGTGAAGCTGTGCAAACTGATTTGCTTAAATAGGAGTGTAATCTCAGCAGAGGTCTCCAGCAAGTGGGACATGGGTAAAGGCTCATGGACAACAGTAAGAGACGCATGCACAATCATGGACAATATCAGAATAATACCACCAGTAATCCCATGTCTCTGACATAACATATATGATTTAGAGTGATCAGAGATGGTTCTGCACAAACACACTTGTAAAACTATTATGACATGCCTGCACTCTATGAGGGTAATCACGCACACTGTCCTGGCACCATAACATCTGCTGGATGTGTTAGGAGGGATACTGCTATAACCATATGTGACATTATGATCAATACAGGGTAGCTGTCTGTTGTGCATGGTATATATATATATATATATATATATATATATATATATATATATATATATATATATATATATGTATATATCTTGCACAATCCACACTGTCACAAATGTTATGCATGCCATCGACATTGTCAAACAGTTAGGTATGTAAAGTGTACATCACTGGAACAGGTATCACATATGCATCTGGTGTAACAACTTTATGGGGGTTCTGCACCATCAGACAGTAATGTTTATGCCACAAAAAATACCTAGGTATGGCCAATAAGATGTGTGACAGGCCACTGTAGAAAAGGTGGTACCCTTCAGTTATACATCAGTGGAAGATGTGTAGGGAGTTACAAAAAGAAGGGTGCATTGTACTCACTTATTGGTGTGATGAAGGCTGTGAACTATGGCTGTATTATGGCCTGTGGTATGGATGTCATTGACATACTCAGTAGTTGTGTTACATACAAGGGAGTAGTCAGCACTGTGGCCACATGCTGGTGGACGTTCCACATACCATCTACCCCAGGTCACAGGTCACATACCTAGTGGTCTGATTATAGGGTGTGATGTCTACATTGTCCTTGGGTTGTTGTTTTCCTGATATTACACATCCCCTCATGGTTTTGTTTCACTGAGGGTGTTGTCATGGCTGTGGCAGCAATCTTTGGTGTGTATTGATACTGCTTGTATTATACTAATATCGCAGATGGAGTCAATGATTGCCCACAATATATAGTCCTTCAGATAGCTGTGTGGACACAGGATGTGTATGTAATTCATGACATCTGTGACTTAAATAATGGACAGGAAAGGGCCTAACAGGCAGGCTTGATGTACAGACCTGATCACTAGACCTGGGATTTAGGTCACTTCACACATTTCAACATAATAAGATGCCACATATGTTAAGCAGTGTTCTCCTCACTTGGATAAATAGGTGTTTATGGCCACATCTGACAGTGTTGAGTGAATATCTCACTGCAGATTTGTGTCAAATGCCTTGGGCTTGTCAAGTTAAAAAGGATAATGTTGCTGTCATCATGCATGCCCTCAATGACCTCTTTGAGGACATCTAACAGATGCAACAGACATGATGTAACATGAACAACTCACATAGGTCTGTTGCGTACAACCAGGTATTTCTAGTGTCCATTTAGTAAAGATCCATGATGAGATGTTGATCTACGTCACAGATGAGGAGAGTTAAGATGTGACTATACATGTATGCATCGGGTGCTGTCCACTACCCCCAACTCAGATGGATGCATGTTGATGTATACCCTTCTACATGAACATAGTCTGTGTGGATGGTCTGCTGAAGTGTGTATTCAACCATGTAAGGAAGGTGTGTGTGCTAAGTCACACTATAGGCAATCTACCATGTCAGGAAGGTGCATATGCTAAGTCACACTATAGGCAATCTGTGATGTTGTCAAAGCCCATTGATTCTGTGTGATAGGCCTGGATGTAGGTAAAACAGTGCATACTGCCTGTCCTGATATGGTATAGGGTTTGGACATAATCCTCCACACAGGTATCATTGTGAAACACTCCCAGCTGGGGATAAACCATTACATCACTAGATGAGTAACCAAATGGCTCACTGACAGAACACATGCTGTGAAAGTTTGGGAATCAACATGTAACAGTAGAGCTGTCGCCACTGATGTACCCCAGGGATCTGTGCCTGGCTCTTTACTGTTTGGAATCTATTTCTTGACAGTTCAAGGCTAAAGTATATTGCCTTTGGCTTACCGCATTTGCTGATTCTTGCATACTGGGTGCAATCATTAAGTCCACCAATAATGATAACATACTATAGGAGAGGTTAACACAGACAAATGATTTGTGACAAAGCCACACAGTCTACAAATAAATGCAAAATTGTGTCATTATTTTGTCCTTCTGCAAAGTGGAATTCCCTGCTAATTAGAGTACTGACAACAGTCCCATTGTGATGAAACCCAGTGATGCAAGACCTGGGAATAAATGTAGATAGCAATCCGAACTTCGACCACAACTGTCTAGACACATTGAAAGCCTATGTTGTGCACATCATAAATCATGCCATTGTATTCAGATCTGAGGATTATACTACAGCATTGTACCTGAACCTCATCAGAACAATAATAGAGTATAATACTCTCTTTTGCATGTACATCACCAGACACATGCAGCAGCTGGAGAGACCACAGGGGTTTCTCATCAAGAAAACACAGGGCCTAAAACCATGCCATAATGTATGTGGATAGACTGAAAGCTATATAACTGTAATCTATGTCGTATAGGATGAGGTGACTTCTGCCTAGCCTCTAGGACAATCTCAGACACTGCTCTGGTGGGAATAGTGCACATCCACAAATCAGTTATAACTAATGACATCAGCAGTGCCTGCTGAGGAAAATATGGTAATAATAGTGTCCTACATGTTGGTATAAAAGACTCTCGCTCTGTAATGTCAAGCAAGTGCAGAAACACACACACATGCACACACACCCCAGTTGACTGCAGTGAGAACAGAACCCTGAATTATCTAAGTACACAGACTACAGAACTCTGTATTTAAGGCAAGTGCCACTGCTCATGTCTGACTTGGAGTGTATCAGACAACACTTTATGGCTGATAACATAAGCAGTGTCTGGTGAGGAGAATATGGTAATAATAGTGTTCCACATGCTGGTGTAAAAGGCTATCTCTGTAATGTCAAGCAACTCCACAAACACATATACACCCCAGTTGACTGCAGTGAGAACAGAACTTTTACCTATCTAAGTACACAGACTACAGAACTCTGTATTTAAGGCATGTGCCACAGCTCAAATCTAACTTGGAGTGTATCAGACAACACTTTATAGCTGATGACATCAGCAGGTTCTGGTGAGGAGAATATGGTCATAACAGTGTCCACATGCTGGTGTAAAAGGATGTCTGTAATGTCAAGCTAGTGCACAAATGTATACACACACACACACACACACACACACACACACACACACACACACACACACACACACACACACACACACACACACACACACAAACACACACACCCACACACACACCAGTCAACTGCAATGAGAACAGAATCCCTACCTATCTAAGTCCTAAGTATACAGACTACAGAGCTCAGTACTTTATGCAAGCACCAACTTTATTGGGTGGTGTAAGCCAGAGAAACTTGTTAGCTAGGCTTACTTAGGCCCTTGGGCTGATAGCCTAATACCTACCTATGAACCTATGAACCTATGAACCATGGCATAAGTCTGACTTTTATAAGGCTGCAGGGCAACTTATAATGGATGACATCAGCAGTGGATGTTGGAGAGAAGATGCTGGGAGGCCTGCATGAAATGGATGTGTAGGCATGTGCAGGTGTCAAAATACTGTCCAGCCATAGGATTAGAATGATAACTGTAGGATACACACATATGCTCTTCTGGCTAGATAACACACATATACACACACAGACAAACACACACACACACACACACACACACACACACACACACACACACACACACACACCAGTCGATTGCAGTGAGAACAGAACCCCTACCTTTCTAAGTATACAGACTACAAAGCTCAGTACTTTATGCAATGTCCAAGGCACAATTTTGACTTTTACAAGGCTGCAGGGTAACATATAGTGGATGACATCAGCAGTGGATGTAGGAGGGAAGATGCTGGGAGGCCTGCATAGGTTCATAGGAAGTTAGTAGGCTAATAGCCCTATGGCCTTTACAAGCCTAGCCATGAAATAAATTGAGTACCCTTAATGCACATAATTAGCAGTGAGCCCCCTGGTCTTGGATGTGATGGCCTTATTTATGATGTGAGCAATGTAGAATGTTTTTTAACCACTAAGTTTAGATTGCTATCAACCTGTGTTACAAGTCTCACACCATTGAGTTTGAGCTTAGAAGGGTGCTACTTATATCATAATTAGCAGGGGCTACTTCTTTGCCAAAGTGAACAAAGAGGCATTTTTGTGTTAAGTTTCAGTCCTTGAGTTTGGCACCAATCATTTGTCTGTGTCAGCCCTTTCTATAATATGTTATCATTGTTGGAGGATTCTATATGATTGTGGCCAGTTTTCAGTCATCAGCAAATCTGGTAAGCCACAGGCCATCTACCTTTGCCTGGACTTCACAGAAATAGTTTCCAAACAGTAGAGGGCCCAGCACAGATCCTTGTGGTACTCCACTGGTAACTGGTCTACTTGTAAAGGTGGACTCCCCAACTTTGACAGTGTGCATTCTGTTGGTGAGCCAGTTGGCTACCCACCTAGTAATGTATGAGTTAATCCCCAGATGGGAGAGCTTCTTTATACCTGAATGGGGGATTGTGCCAAAGGCCTTGGCTATATCAAGATATGCAGCATGCACTGTTTTCCCTCATCCAGGACTTTAGTAACATTCTCAAAGAAGTCCACTAGGTTTAATAAGCAATATCTATCTTTTACAAATGAAACTGGGTCACGTCAAGAGTTTTGAAGGTTGCCTATGTCCTTGTGGATAAGGTCCATGATGATTTATTCCATAGGCTTTCAGATGAGGCTGTTTAGGCTTATGGGCCAATAGTTCTCAGGGTCAGTTGATGGATGTGTAGGCAGGTTCAACTGTGAAGATAGTTCTAGTACTGCATGTTACCAGATTGATGTACATTGCATATCACTCAACATTTGTTATTAATTTATGTAGTGCAGTTGATATATTTGGGAACAAGTACTGAGAGACCAGGGTTGCAGCCCATGGGGAGAAGCAACACATGTCTGCACTGTAAATATGTGACATATTGTTAGACAGGCCTTCAGTTTGTTATGTTTCCACATGTAGTTTCATGGCATAAAGAGTAAATGGACAGCAGACAGCACTAAAACATGCTAATTACCTAATTATCCCCTTTTAAGTGCAACCTGGATATCTGGATGGTAAACAGAAAATACACTCCTGGGATGCCACCTGTGTCCCTGCTGGACTGGGACATCGAGTGCTGACTTTGCTAAACATGGGATAAATCCTTGGTTAGGCTTATAAGGGCTTCAGGGTCAACATCCTAGTAACTTCCTTCCTATAATTGTGACTTTGCATAGCATAGCAGTGAGCAGTGGGTTTGCACGATCATTAGAAAAATGTTTACACTTGAGAGATACACATTTTCATTACTTTCCCTGTCTGAGCTGTGACACCCATGCACTGGGCCCAGTAATCAAGAAGCCTCAATCCTCAACACTAGCACCAGTGAGGGCATGCGCATTGGGAAGGATAAATAAGTACACACACAGTAAAGTACAATTTCCCTTAAAAGCACACAAAGAACACAGTCAGTCTGGGGCTGGTTTCTCACTTTCTCTCCAGGTCTCCAGTAAGTCTCCACACTGGCATAGCTATAGGGTACAGGTCTCAGCCTAGTGGTCAAGCCAAAACCTCCAGTACCCTCTTTTTCCACCCAGAGCTTCATGTCCCTGCCCAAGAAGCTGACACACACACACACTTTGAGGTATGAGTTATATATACACACACACAGACACTCCTGGGGAAGGCTGGCACAGGTTTTCCAGCTATGCCCCCTTCTCTATCCAGGCTATAAGGTAGAAATCACTGCCACCAACAACTAATATCATCTGCTAATAAGGCTCTTACCAAAGGCTGTCGAAGTTTACTGTGCAATATTATTATTATTCAATTAATAAGTATGATGAACGGCAAGGCTTATTGGAGTTGCTTGGACAGTATCACTATATACATACAATGTACTCTAGAGATTAAATTATCTTGACACAAAACAGCCACAGTTGAAAGGTTTAAAAATATTTCATAATAAATAATAAAAACACAAGACAAATCTCCTCAATTCAATACAGTGCTACTCAAGAGTTCAAAGATCACAAAAATGCTTAAAATAATACTGTAGAATAGTCTGACATAAATATAGAAAACAGCTAGACTAAACTTACTATTTTCTATCTATTTCTAAGAGAAACAATGTTCTAAATAATTTACATACATACAGAGCAAAGGCAGACTACTGGTGAGTAGATGTATTCAGGTTAAGAAAAAATCCAAAATGCTCTGATTCTCTCTCTCTCTGTGAGAAAGTCTTAAACTGATAATACATCACTGCTGATTCATTTTAGATTACACATTCTTAACAGTTCTGATTTAGCTTCCCAGGCTAACAGAAACTCAAAATTTACATTTATTTTTGTAATGTGCATCTGCAGGAAGCCACAGCAATAATATACATTAAATATGTAAAATCTAGCAATTAACTCTGGTATCAAAACAATAGAAAGAATTTGCTGGTTCAGACATCATGTCGCTGAGATCAAACAGTCATACAATGCTTGACATATCAGCTTTCTTCCAGCAAAGTGCACTGTGGTTATATTTTTGAAGCTCAGTACAACATATAGCTTAATCATAACATATAGTTCTTTTTTACATTTGTAAAACCAGCCTGTGGATTATATTAATATTTACAAGTCACACAGAATTATTTACAAGATACTATCTGGTTGGGATGGCAGTCTTTCAGTTTTTTCACATTACTCTCCTCCCTGAGAACTCAAGCTAGTTTTTCAAGTGACCCTTGAGAAATGTTGCTTGAAAGAGTTAGGTCTATCTGAGTATACCTTACCCCATTCCCTGTCTTGAAAGCCCAGCAGCACTGGAATTGCTAATCCCACGTTGATGTTACATTGACATATCATATGCATGCAACCCTAGATTCCATCGTAGCAACTTAGCATTTTACTGACTGGCTCAGTGTAACCATGCTAGGGGATTGGGATCTGTAACTACAGGGAATTTCCTTCCATACAGATAAGGCTGAAGTTTCTTCAGTGCCCACACTATGGCTAGACATTTCTTTTCTACAGCTGCATAGCATTTCTCCCTGGGATGGAGTTATGACTGAGATTAACCACTGGGTGCTCTTCTCCCTCTGAATAAATCTGGCTAAGTACAGGCCCCACACCATGGTTCAAAGCATCCACCTGCACAATAAATTTTTTGCTGTAATCTGGACTGACCAACACAGGGGATCCTTCCAAAGCTTCTTTAAGCTTCTGGAATGCCTGCTCACATGCTGTGGTCCACACTACCTTACCTGGCCTGTTTTTCCTTCTAAGGTCTGAGAGGGGAGCAGCTATAGTACTATAACTGGGGACAAACTTTCTGTAGTACCTTGCTGTCCCTAAGAATGCCCTCACCTGCTTTTAGGTAAGAGGTGCAGGCCAAGACTGAATGGCTTCCACTTTGGCAGGTTCTGGCCTGATCTTACCACTCTCCACTCTATGTCCCAGGTAGGAGACCTCTGCCATACCCAACCTGACATTTGCTCAGCTTAATGGTCAACCTGGCCCTCTGTAGTCTGCCCAGCACCTCCATGACATGTTGAAGGTGCTCTTGCCAGGAATGTCTGTAGATGGCAATATCATCTAGGTATGCAAGGGCAAACCCTCCTGCTCTTGCGCCTGCTAGGATATGACCTAGCAGCCTCTGGAAAGTTGTGGGGTATGTTCCATCCCAAAAGGCATCTTTGTGAACTCATATAAGCCAAAAGGAGTCACAAAGGCTGACCTCTCTCTAGCACTGGGAGTCAGGGGCACCTGCCAGTAACCCTTGGCAAGATCAATGGTGGTAAAATACTTAGCCCCACCCAGCTGCTCTAGGGCTTCATCTGTCCTAGGCATGGGGCAAGCATCTGAATCTGTGTGACTATTTAATTTCCTGTAGTCCAGACAGAACTTAGTGCTGCAATCCTTCTTTGGCACCAACACCACTCGGGAGGCCCAGGGACTGTTGGACTCTTGAATTTCTCTTTGTTCCAACATTTTCTGTATCTCCTCCCTCAAAGTCTGTTTGACTCTCTCAGGCCCCCTATAAAGGGCCTGCCTAATAGGCCTTTGGGGTCCAGTATCCACCTGGTACTGCACCAGGTGGGTGCACCCTGGTTTCCAAGTGAACATGTCCCCAAACTCCTGTAACACTGCTCGCATTTCTCGAATGTGGGTAGGAGATAGCTGCTGGGACATTGCTATCCCTTCCATTGAGGTGTCAGTCCATGCCTCACTGAGGAGATCAGTCACCAGATCTCCTTTAGACTCCTCCTGAAATCCACTGCAAATACTCAGCACAAAGGCCACCCTATCATGGTAAGGTTTCATCATGTTAACATTGTACAATTTGTGCCCCCAAATCCTGCCTAGCAGTTCTGCCAGGTAGTTAACATCACTTACCTTGCTTACCACCTTTTAGGGTCCCTCCCAGGCTGCTTGCAGCTTGTTGTGTCTGATATGAATGAGAACTTTTACCTGCTGCCCTACAGCATACTCTCTAGCTCAAGCATTCCTGTCATACCAGACCTTTTTCTGCTGTTGGGATTCTGCCAGGTTCTCCTGGGAAAAGCCCATGAGTTCCCTGACCCTTGTCCTGAAGTTTAGGACATGTGCCACAACATACTCCTTATGAGATTCACACTCATCTCCCCACTCATCTCAGATTAAATCTAGAGGTCCCCTCACCCTATGCCCATACAGCAACTTAAAGGGTGAAAAACCTGTAGATTCCTGGGGAACCTGTATGTAAGCAAACAACAGATGGGGCAAATATTTGTCCTACTCTGCTCTTAAACTGGTCTGCAAATCCCATAATATGGACTTGATTGTAGAGTTTAACCTCTCAACAAGACCATTAGGCTGGGGATGACAGGGGGTGGTGTTCAAGTGTTTCACCCCACAGTACTTCCAAAGACAAGCCAGGAGGTCTGACATGAAATTGGCACCTCTGTCAGTCAGTATTTCCTTTGGGAAGCCTACCTTGCTGAAAATCTCTAACAAAGAATTTGCCACCTTTTCCTCCTCAATGGAGGACAAAGCCACTGCCTCGGGGGTATCCTCAAGCATAATCTACTACCACTAGGATATACTCTTTCCCTGTATTACTTGGGGTACTCAAAGGACCCACAATGTCCATAGCTACCCTCTGAAATGGATCCTCAATCACAGGCAAAGGCATCAAAGAATCTATCACCTTGTCTCCTGTCTTGCCTACCTTTTGGCACTGCTCACAGGTCCTGCAGTACCCTGTTACATCTCTGGAAATTCCAGGCCAATAGAAATTCTGTATATGTCTCTTTGTATGTCTTATGCCCATATGACCTGCAATGGGAATATCATGGGCAAGGGTTAGAAGCACCAGATGGTAGCCTCTAGGCACTACCAACTGCTGCATCATCTCACCTTCTAGCCCTACCTCAGGGGTCCAATATCTATACAAGAACCGTTTTTCCCAACCTCACTAGTTACCTGTGTCAGGCCTTGTAATGTAGGGTCTGAGAGCTGAGCCTGTCTCAACTCTCTCTTTGTAACCTTTCTCAGCTCCCTTTCCACAGGAAGTCTGGCATACTCTGACAGCAGTGCCTCATTGTTAGCCTGGGTACTACTATTCACCTCTACCTTTGCAGTCACGTTGTCCAAGGGAACATCAGCACCCACAAGCAGCTGTGGCTCACCTTCAGTCTCACTGCTACATTTTAGCTCCCTCCTTGAACTAACCATCTCACCAGTCTTGGCTGCAAGTATGCAGTCTGACTGTGTCTCCCAGGCTACCAGACGCACATGCTTGTCTCCATGCCTGACTGCGTGCCACTGCATTAACACATGGTACTACCTCAACAAAATCCTTTCCTATAAAGACATCTGCAGGAAGGTTCCTATCAGAAGATCGAAGATGCATGTTTTTGAATGTGTCTTGGTCGAACTGACAAATCCAAAACTGCAAAATATCGAAGCGGCATGTAAGCAAATTATTTCCTTGGGAAAGAATTCATTTGGCCGCTTCGGTACTTTGCTGTTTTCGGCACTGTAGTGTGGTCTCAGAGTTGGTATATTTAAGTAGGGGGGTGTGGGGGGCACAGCCTCCCACATCAGGGGTGTGGGGGGGTGAAGCCTTCCACTTAATTACATGCTTTAATGTGCTTACTTTCTTTTTTGTTGTTGGAACAGCGATTTTTTTTCCCTTGGAAAAAAATCGCTGTTCTGATAGTTCGGTTTTGTAAGCATTCACTTACATGGGGTTGATTAATCACCGTTCGCTTACCTAAGCATTCAGTGATCTAATATACCCACTGCAGGATGGTAGTTTGGTACCCCTGTTTTCTCAAGACAGCCTACTATTGGCATTTTGTCCTTCTCACTTTCTGGATCCCTCACCTTTTGTTCCCCACCTTGCTTCTGTGGACATCTCTATTCCACATTGCCCCACTGGTTGCATTCAAAACATTTAACCCTAGGTCCTGGACTTGTACCTTGGCTAGTGGCTTCCCCTGCTACTGGCAGATTCTGTTGGGGCAGTCTGAGCTGCTCAACATGGGTTCCTGTAGACCCGTGAGCAGTACTGGGGGGTCCCTTTCCTGTGCAGGGATGGCCTGCTTGCTAGGTATAGGTCTCTCTTCTTCCCCAACTCATCTGAAGTAGCACATTGTCTATCAGCTAACTAGATCCTCATGTCCTCAGGCAAAGTGCTAAGGGCATGTTCCCTCACCAAAAGGTCTGCCAGCCCTTCAAAAGTGGTAACCTGACATCCACTCACCCACCTATCAAAATAAGTACTCAGTTCACACACACTTTCATCTGCCTTGTGTCTATGCTCATGAAACCTTTTCCTATAAGCTTCAGATGTTAGCTTACAAAATTCTAACAAACAATTCTTAACGGCAGTCTAATTTATGAAATCATTGCCTGACAGTTTGGAAAGTACATTTACAGCTTTACCGTGGAGTAAGGTGGTCAGGAACTGTACCCAGAGCCTTTGATCAACATCATACTGTTTACATACCCTCTCAAACATATGAATGAAACTATCAATATTACCCCCGCTGGTAAACTGTGGAAGAAATTTACTGACTTTTTGTGTTTCTGGGATCCAGTTACTCCCTTCCCCATTACCTCCATGACTGTGGCGAAGAGTCAGCATCTCTTTTTCATGCTGTCTCTGCCTCTTCTTCTCCTCAGCTTCCAGGCATAGCAGTTTGTCAATCTCCTCAGCATGTAGACATCTCAGTCTCTCTGCTGCATCTGTTTCTGAATGCCTGGCCTCCAACTCAAGTCTCTTTAGCTCCAGATGGATTTTTAAGTCCCCTGCAGAAAGATTGAGCTATCCATTCTCTGAGTGTTGTACATCTCCACAGCCAGTCTGATCATCTTCCTGATTGCTGTTTTCTGATGCAACTGTGACCAAAGCTGCAATCATGTCTGCCTTAGTCAGGTTTCCATGCACCAGTCCCTTAGTCTGGCACATCTCAGCCAACTGGCTCCTTGTCAGCTTGCCATAATCCTCTGCTGACATGCTTGCCTGCCCTCCCTGACTAACTAAGCTAACAAAAGAAATAAAACAAATGTGATTTGAACTCTGAATATTCACTGCATGGCTGATTTAGAGTACAAAATCACCTTTAGTGATAACTGTACACAAGCTACAGGAATTCACTATCCACACCACTACAAGCCAATTAGTATGTGATGCAGCTAACTTACCACAATCAAACAATTAATATTTGATGTGGATATCCCACCACGGCCAAACAATTAATATGTGATGCCCATGTACTGGTCCAGTAATCAAGGAGACACCATCATCATCAATAGCACCAATGAGGGCATGCACATTGGGAAGGATAACAAGTACACACACAGTAAAGTACAATTTCCCTTAAGAGCACACAGAGATCACAGTCAGTCTGAGGCTGGTTTCTCCCTTTCTCTCCAGATCCCCAATAAGACTCCCCATTGGCACAGCTATAGGGTACAGGTCTCAGCCTAGTGGTCAAGCTAAATCCTCCAGCACCCTCTCTGTCCAACCAGTGCTTCATGTCCCTGCCCAAATAGCTGACACACACAAACTTTAAGATATGAGTTATATACAAACACACAGACACTCCTGGGGAAGGCTGGCACATGTTCTCCAGCTATGCCCCCTTCTATGCCCAAGCAAAAAGGTAGAAATCACTGCCACCAACCATTAATATCAGTTACTAATAAGGCCCTTACCAAAGGCTGTCCAATTGTACTGTGCAATATTATTATTATCCAATTAGTAAGTATGACGAACAGCAAGGCTTACTGGAGTGGCTTGGACAGTATCACCATATACATGCAATGTACTCTAGAGCTTAAATTATCTCTACACAAAGCAGCAACAGTTGAAAGGTTTAAAATATTTAATAATAAATAATAAAAACACAAAACAAATCTTCTCAATTCAACACAGTAATAGTCAATAGTTCAGAGATCACAGGAAAATGCTTAAAATAATATTGTAGAATAGTCTGACATAAATATAGAAAAGAGCTGGATTAAACTTACTATTTTCTATCAATTTCTAAGAGAAACAATGTTCTAAATAACTTACATACAGAGCAAAGGCAGAGTACTGGTGAGAGATGTGTTTAGGTTCAGACAAAATCCAAAATGCTCTGATTCTCTCTCTCTCTCTCTCTCTCTCTAAGAAAGTCTTAAACTGATAATACATCACTGCTGACTCATTTATGATTATGTCATTCTTAACATTTCTGATTTAGCTTCCCAGACTAATAGAAACTCAAAATTTACATTTATTTTTGTAATGTGCACCTGCAGAAAGCCACAGCAATAAAATACATTATATATGTAAAATCTAGCAATTAATCTGGTATTAAAACAATAGAAAGCATTCGTTGGTCCAGACATCATGTCTCTGAGTTTGAGATCAAACAGTCATACCATGCATGACTTATCAGCTTTTTTTCAGCAGAGTGCACTGTGGTTACATTGTTGAAGCTCAGTACAACATATAGTTTAATCATAACATATAGTTCTCTTTTACATTTGTAAAACAGCATGTGTATATATTAATATTTACAAATCACATAGAATTATTTACAAGATTCTATCTGGCTGGGCTGGCAGCCTTTTAGTTTTTCACATGAGCATAGTTAAGTAGCGCACAAATGCAAGGTGCATTGCTAAAATTCTGACAATTAGTACTGAGTCTGTGAAATAGCCCTGCTGCTTAGCTGACTCTATGGCAGCAGGTGTAAATACATTGATACATTTCTTTTTGAGCCTAGATGATATGTGGTTCAAATTCAGGCATATCTAATACTTTTAAATAAACAGTGATAATGCAATGACATCAGTTCTTTATAGTATGTGTTTCTGTGTATTGGCATAGTGCAGCAGGTTTAAACAGCATTGCACAGAGGTAATCACAGCAGTGTATGGCCGCTCACCATCACTTGGCATCAGTACACAATGCCAAACTGTGCTCAAAAATAGAGGCCAAAAAATTAAGGGATTCATTACTTTTCTGGTACTTATGTGTGTTGTGTGTGATTCTATTTTTTGACCAGATTATTGGTGTTAAAATGGGGTAGATAAGAAAAATGATAAAATGGGAAACAAGCAGGGGGAAGAATAAAGGGAAAGCAATACAGGAATGTTCAGGATGGAAGTAGGAAAGAACCATAGCTATCCAGTTCTTCAACAGTTTGTTTGTGTCTCTCGGCTTTTTCCTGGTTAAGGGTTGCCACAGCGGAACTCCGGTCCGCTAATGATTGGCAGTAGAGTTTTACGTGCTGGCTTGCTGGGCCTAATGCACAACCTTCAACGAAGGAATGCCCCTTCATGCATGTCGCCACACAGAAGACGCTCTAACTGAGAATCAAATGGGCAATGTCTAACTGTGAGGTGACAACGCTACCGCAGCACCACCACCGCAGTTTATCCAGTTCTTCAACAGTGAAAACTGAAAATACGTGCAGAATATTAGCTGACTTTTGGACTGTCACACTTAGAAAGAGGAGTGACAACAATGTAATCATGTTGTACAGCCAATTCAACCAAATCAAGTGTATCAAGAAAAAAAAAATTGTGATCTGAACTCTGAATATTCACTGCATGGCTGATTTATGTGCAATCATGTGCAAAATGAGAGCTATGTATGGAAAGATATTTTTTTGTGGGACAGATGCCCAATATTTTTTAATTCAATAAGAGAAAAACACTACATAAGGGATATAGGTATTTCTGAATCAGGTAAGTTGAGTAGGTGAGGAAGCAAATACAAACAAACAAGACAAACAAAACAAGAGACCCAGATGATGAAGGACAAAGAAGGTTGGAGTCACCATGATTGGGGGTGAGGGAGGGAACAACACAGGATCATGCTCAGCAAACTTGGAGACAGTGAGAATCTAGTCCTCACCAACTGGACTGTCATCACTGTCCTCTTACTCTACTGATGGCTGGAGTGCTTGATGTCTCTTCCTCCTCCTATGCACCATGAGGGACAGCAACCTCTCTAGCCAGCAAAGGCATACACCAATGGTGCAGTGCACAACACCTCTCTTGTCGGGTGATAAAATCCCCACTTCTGCCACTGCTCCAGGAGGTAACGCAGCATGAGCTTCCGGGGTAGTACTACCTGAGGACACTTAGCAGCATTGTGCAATGGAATGCAACAATTGAAGCAATGTATCCTTTTTGACCTTTTCACTTTTAGAGATGCCCTATCTGCAGGTGTTCTGTCTGCTTTCTGTGTGCGCCGCTAGTCCAGGTTTACCCACTGCTAAGTGTTGCACAAACAAGATAAGCACAGTCAAACCTGACATTCATTTTCTCTGTTTCTCTTGTTTGCACTAAGCTGCACACTATCCAAACACTGGTAAAAAAATGAAAAAGAAAGTAAGTAAAAGGGAAAAGAAGTTGAAATGAAGAAAAACAATCTCTGAAGAAAACACTGCAAAATGTTTGTTAGTAAACATGAAATATTCTACATAGATCTGGATTTGAACTCTCATGAACATTCAGAAGACAGTAAGGGTGCCTTATCCCTCTTTGCCACACAAACAGCTTTGTAGCAGAAAACTGGAATCATTCTGCATACAGCCAACCGCCACATCATTCACAGGGCTAAGAAATCACATAACAGTTATTTGTACATGTATTCATTTCAGATGTAGTATACTGAGTGCTCAAACAACCATTTATGTTTATTGCTTGCAAAAATGCAACTCTGTCTTAATTCCCTGTGTTTGTTGCTCATGCTTGTCTTATCTGACCAGTAATTTGAGACATACAGTCTTTAAGGCATTCTATATTATTGCCCTTAAAACATGTGAGAATATTAAATGGCAGTAAGATGATCAGCAGACTCTGATGATGATGGTGGCCAAAGAGGCACAGTCGAGAGGTGCAGAAGTTGAATCTGAAACTGAGGTTGACATTCAGCCACCCCCTTTAATTCCATCAGACACAGCCAGTAGGCCTATGCCTACCCATTCCAGTGAAACGTCATACATTGGACAGGAGGAGGATGAGAACACTCAACCAGGGAAGTGTGGTGTGGCTTTAGTCCCTGATGACTCTGTCCATAACCAAAGTGTGGGTGAGATGCCATGCAGGATGGTTGTTAGAGGTGCTTGAAGGATGCCTGCTGTCCATCCCCCACCTGATCCAGGTGTCTCTTCCCGTGCCACTCAATGTATGTTTAGGGCCATCATAGAGACACAGGCATGTTTCCATAGATCCTCCAGAGAAATGCTTAGGGTTGTAGATGTGGCACAGGCTGACATGTGTGACCACCTCCACCACATTGCCGATTCAATGATCTGATGAATGACACACTGGAACAGGAGGTGTCTGTGATGGAACATCTGCTGGGAGGGGATATGGTATCCTCATGGGCATAAGTCAGCCACAACACCTGCTGTTAGCAGACATGGCCATGCCCAATCACACTCCCACAGTGGCAGTACTTCCACTGCTCCATCAGTTGTTTAGTTGTCCACAGCCGGATATGAGAGGCCATGGAGTAGTGGTCCTGGGTATCCTTGTGAAGGGAGGTCATCCAGCAGACATCAGTCACAATGGGGTTGCAGCAGTGCATCTGACTGTGGGCATGGACATGCCAGTGCAACCTTTGGCAGAGCCATTTCTCGTGCTCAGATACAACAATGTTGAACTGCCACCTCTACCATGCACAGTTCACATCTGTCTGACATGCCAAGATGTAGAGCTAGAACGGAGCTTGGATGTGTTTGTGCAGACAATCACACATCAATTTCACCTGGAGGACCTATACAGACACATGCACAACAGTTACATCATTCTGCCATGAAGCATAAAGCTCATTTTGTCTCACTGGCCATTTGTTACTTTATCTAAATGTCTGCCTTATGTTCATAGATCAGTACTAGTCTAACTGGTATTGTGATCCATTTTAAGCCTAGCCAATTACCCCATGCAAGAATCAAACCTGCACCTTGTGTTTGTAAGGTAAACACCTTAACCATTATGCCAAAGATATCTTCTCTTTCTTACTCAAACTCATTCACCAACTTTTTGTGTCAGCCTAGGCTTTCTGCACACCCACACAACACCCTGCACAAGTGATGGCAACTATGCCATATCCCTGTTTTTTACCTTTTGGATTCAGGGATGCATAACATCTGTGTCTGATGCTCAGGGTACATAGCTGACTTACTGCTTAGTATATCTACATTTGTTGATGTTAAAGTCATTTCTGTATAAATCATCCACCTTTCACTTGCTTACACTACTAAGTAACAACATGCAAGGATATGCCATTCATCTATATTATTACGCAATACTCTCCAGGTTCAACGCTTACCTTGTAAATCCTACAGTTGCAACAGTTTTAGTTCAGGGCCGACTCTGTCTGATGCTAGCAATACACAGCCGTTACATAGGTAGATAAAGGTCATGATCGTTGCCTGATATCAATGTTACTAAATTATGTATGTGAATAGGAGGAAGGTAGTAACCCCTTAGGTGGTGAGTGAGTGTGCTATGCATTGCCTCTTAGCCAATGCAAGGGCATATTGAGCATTTATATGTCTGTCTACACCCATAGCAGCTGCTGGTTACCCCTCTGACTCCTTACCTGCATGTGGCTGTGGTGACCTTGCCGTTGGTGGTGGGATGTGTGCCCCTTTCCCTTGTTGATCCTGCTGAAGCTGTTTTCTCAGGATGATGTTGTGTAGCATGGCACATATTGTGAATATTTCAGTACATGTACATGGCTTGTACTACAGAGCTCCCCCAGATGTATCTAGGCACTGGAACGGTGACTTCAGCAGTCCAAACACATGCTCTATGATATTTCTGGTTTGAGCGTGTGTCTCATCATAGCATTCTTCAGTGGGTGTGTGCACTTCTGATGGGCATCATCAGCCACATTTCCAGTACATAACCTGCATCTCCCAGTAAATAACCTTGTGGGATATCCCTCCTTGTGAACATCTGATACAGTTGGGAGGTATGCCAGATATGTGAGTTGCAGCAACTGCCTGGTCAAAATGATTCCCTTGACATTAAACACGACTTGGCAGTTTATAGAGTGGAAGCCCTTTCTATTTATGCACAGCCATTTCTGTTTCCTGATTGGTGCCTTAATTTCTATATGTGTGCAATCTGTGGCACACAATGCTTCAGGGTAGTGTGCTACAGCTAGATCTCCTGCATATTTCTGGCCCTGTCCTCATGAGTACGGGGAAAATATATATGCTCACTGGTATGTTGAAGCCTAGCATTCAGGAATTAATGAAGGATCCTGGATACTTATGCCTGTGACATGCCATTCTGTCCCCTGTTGGTCTCTGAAAGGTACCTGTAGCTAAAATTCTAAATGCTACATATACCTTTGTCTCCACTTGTACAGGTTCTCCTTGGTTTGCCCTGGCTCTGAGTTGAGGACAACAGAGGTTGCAGAGTTCCTGTAGTGTGACTCTACAAACCCTGTAGCGCTCTACAATTTCCATGTCATGTAGATTATGATACGTTAACCAGGGTATGAAAACTCTTCTCCTTCTTGGTCGTGGTCTATTAGCAGCAGCAGCATGGACTTCAGCCTGTGCACATAGACATGAATTAAATCAACAGCTGCCCCTAACATTCTTTCTGTTTAGACTCCTTTCCATGGCTGTATTTCAACAGGTTTTGGAATTCGCAGGGAAAACCAGCACTAAGTCTACATGGTTGCTTTATAGCTTACTGAATCTAAAACAGTGTGCCACAACATGCACACAGTGTAAACGGATTGTTTAGGCTTTATTGAATCTGACCTACAAAGTTTAAGTACATTAGTCTCTAATAAATAGATATTTTATCAACCAAATGGTTGTTAATAAAAATCATAGGCAAGCAAAAGTGTTTGTTAAACATCCCTCATAAATAAGAAGTCTCTCATATGATACCTGAACAGATTAACTGAGCAATACCTCTCTCACTGCTCCTTCATTATGGCTCTGTTGACTGAAGACTTCCCATCTTGGAGCTGACTTATTTGACCTCAGTGCATGTTCCTTCCCATGAAAACCCTCCTGACTCCTTTGGAGTCATGAACATTGGAAACTACACTGAATTATACTATATTGTCAGTGAGCCTCCCTTAAATAGGCATCTACATGTAGATGTTATCAATTACCTGCTAAGTCAAGTAATTTCCTTAAGGAAACCTCATATCTCAATTTTTCTAACATGGACTGGAGTAATTGCAGACAGATTCACCACATCCTAGGGGAATTAGTGCACCTAGTAGTCTGCCCGTGCCTGTCAGTAATATCCAGGAGGCATTCCCAATGATGCTATTACAGTATTTTATGTATGTAAAATATTTCTACAGCCCTGTCTTTCTACCCTTAGAACATATTAGTACTTTGGAAGGATGTAGAGAAAAGCTGCTATTTTTCTAGGTGGAACTTTTGTTGTAAGCTAGAAATGCATATTACTGTGTGTCATTTGTATGGTCTTATACAAGCATAGAATCTATACAACAGTATAAAAAGCATTGACCCAGGAAGTATATTGAAACTCTCATAGAGCAATGCTTCATAAATGGTATGGCTACTGCATATCAACAGGAGACTTGTTTCTATTATACCTATCACTCAAGATATGCACAGCCTTAAAACACAAATGTTTTTTAGCTTCAGTGTTACTTAAAACTGTGGATTGTGGTGTACGCATTACTTTCAGGTAGATATGAAGCCTTATATTTCTTTTACAACAAATTTTAGCATATTAGCAAAAATACTGTCATGGTAACAACATTTTTCAGTTACATTTATAGCTCATACCCTGGTAGCATAAAACATTTACACTCAGGATCATTACCATGACCCAAAATAAAGCTAAATTAACCTAGCTTTCAGATTTTGTGCTCTGTTTTTCTGCCAAATTTGAGTCTAGATAAGATTGATTTATCATACTAATTTTTGTTTAAGAACTTGAGAATGTGATGCTGGAGTGACGACTAAGAGTTAGAATGCTACAGCTATTTTAATCCATAGAAGTACTTTCAGATCCAAATGCACCAAAGTAAAGATTTAGTTAAGCTGAGAAGATAGCAATTCGTTACAAACTGAGGTCTGTATGGACATTTACAGGTATTTCTAAAGTGATTTACAGACATTCTAAAACTTACCTTTGCACCACAATATGCAGTGCCTAAATATTGGGACAGTGCTTATCAATGAACATTTTTGTCATTTTATTAAAGTGTAAAAATAATTTTAAAATATACAGATCCTTGCACCAACAACAAGGAGGAAAAAAACAGGGAACTTTAATATCAGTGATGTAGGCACAGGAAAAACATCAGCTGCATCCACAGACTTTAGGTGTCTCATTAAAATTTATGGATGTAGCACAAGTTACCCTAGGTTAATGTCACAACTGGGGAAGCAAAGTTTTATTGGGCCATGGTTTAATAAAAAGTTTACAAAGCTTTTTCTTAAAAACATCCCAAAAATGTAAAGATGGACAAGTAGGGAAATACACTGTGACACTTGACTCATCAAATGCAATGATGTATATAGAAACATTGTCAAGTCACTTTAATAGCTCCAGTATTTTGTGTTAAAAGCTGAACTGTGGAAATTTCCTAACATTCCCCTTTAAGGACCATTCTCCTGAGAGTGTAAAAGTTCATATAGCATTCTAGTGGAAAACATCTGCTATAGTCACATTTAGAATAATTACAAAAAAGAAGTGTTACTTAAAGCAGCCTTACAAATCTAACCTAAGAGACCTACAAATTGTATCTGTTTATAGGCATATCTCTAATGAACCACGACTGACAGTTTTTCCTTCTGGTTTTATTTCAAGAAGGTCAGGTCACACAGGAATCTGATTATGAGGTTCTGCAAGCAGCTCCTCTGTCACATGCCATTTCAATGACTGTTATGCAATACAGTACAATGAACTTGAACAGCAAATGCAGAGTCTTGTCTGCAGGTTAATTAGAGGCTCCAAAGTTCATAACTCTCTGGTGCCTGCAGTCTTTTTGCTTTTTGTCAAGTTGCTCTGCAAGGTCATTGCATTTGAGTTTACTAGAGTACATACAGACACAGACACATAGATATTCATACACACACACACACACACACACACACACACACACACACACACACACACACATTTGTGTGTGTGTGTGTGTGTGTGTGTGTGTGTGTGTGTGTGTGTGTATGAATGTGTATGTATGTAGTACTTTCCACTGACTAATGTATTTATTTATATCAGTATCATTGTTGCTAAGATGTCCACATTTCTGATGCAAACAAATTTTGATCATTTGAACTAATCGGTAGTGGTCTGCAGGCCCATTTCACTTGTCTGAAATAAGCACAAGATTGTGAAATTTCCTGACTGCACAGATTTTGCTCTGGTTCGGAAGGAAGTTTGCACTGAAAAACATAAACACTATTACAAATGCAGATGCAGAAAGCAAAAGTGGTTTACCTCATCATGCAGCAAAGCTAAAACAAATTAAGTTGTAAAAATGTAGCCATTAAATTAGAATAAGGAACACTATTGTCTGAAGTTGCAAAAATTGCACAGAATGAAAAAAAACAGGAAAAGAGTTGCAAATAGCCAATAATAGACAGATATGTGCATGTATACATTATTATGCACATCTAAATGACTGTATGGATGCATACAAGTGCAAATCGCTATCTAGGTATGAAGAGTAGAAGGGTGACTGATGGATGATTCATGATTGATCAAGCACAGGCAAATAGGTTGCATGACAATGTACCTGCTTTCTGATTTTTTTGTCTTGATATATTTGCTTATTCATTTCTGTCAAGATGTGCTGCCATTTTGGAGCAGAACTTTCCTAAAGGTAATAAAGCAGAATAAGTTCCAATTGTATTTGAATAAATAGTGAAAGTTGCACATAACTGGTATTGCTAAACCTGTGCTTATTTTTTTTTCTGGATGTAAAACCCATTTCTGTAGATTTTAAAGGTTGATCTAAATATAGGTTATGCAAATTAATTTGTTTATAGTTGGGATATATATGCAGATAAATAAATATATATGTATATCTAGCAACATACTGAGACAGTACATGGCATAGGATAACACAGCAGTACAACACAACATAGCTCACCCCAAGTACACACAACAGAATATAATACAGCACCTGACACCAACACACAACAAAGAGCAAAAAGGCCCTGCAGCAGATGCTCATAAGGCTCATCTAGACAGGTTCTGTTAAAAGAATGAAATCAGTTGTGCAGAAGTCAGTTTAAAGGTCTATTTACATTGCACAAAGGGACTGTTGCTAATTCTGCACAGCTGTACCCACACCCATTGCATCAGTAGCCAGCAGATGTACTACACAGCAAGAGAATATTTTCACTTGAATCTACATTGGCCACTCCCCCAAAGCAATCTGTTAATTCATAACCCACTCCTTGAATTAATATATTTTCATCACGAAAAAGGTGTGTGAAATCTGTCTGTCCTGTTCTTCCTTCCTCCACTGTCTGTCCTACAAAATAATAGAGCATCAACATGCCCTCTGATTATCTTAGGATTCAGATCATAGTCACATTATTCCAGCTGTAGTCAGCTGAATACACCAAGAAAAATGTTTGTCATGCAGATTATTATTAAACCTTTGACCTTTTCTGTCAGCAATAAATATCACCACACGGATAATACTTAAGACAAACAGACATTTCTTAATTTAGAATCTGTCTTCTTAAATCTGTTTGTAAACAATGTCCTCATGTATGACCAAAGCTATCATTTGAATTATCTGCAGACAGGATTGTTCTATTTTCCAAGCCTATATAAGTATCAGGAGTATAAAAGAACCCTGAATGTAGATGTGAATGTATGGGTCACTCAATAATCAAGTGTCCAGAAAGTCCACAGACCCCTCATCATCAGCTTTTAGTTTTTATTTTCCGGTCACTGTCTGTCCCCCTGACCACATGTTGCTCACCTGCTTATCCACCAGCTGTCCTCCTGATATTTTACAATGGTCCGGTTAAACAATCTGACAATATTGTATTATATTTTCCCATACATATGCCTCATTTCTCTTAGTTCTGTTAATCATGGTCTCTGTAGAAATGGAACTGTGAAACTCTAGTCATGCACATTATATTGCCTATGCTTGCAAGAAAAAAAACAATGGTGTATAGTCTCTGTATTTTCTATTAATAAGGAGGCTGGCATTCCCCTTATCCCTTACTCATGTAAAGTTTTGAAATTGTGGAGGAGGGGGAGCTAAACGGTACATGTACACCCCAATTAATAATGGTAAATATGTACTACATATGCAAAAATAAGAGACTGGGGGAGGTGATTGCATATAGGGCTTGTCACAAATCTCATTTGTAATATAAAAAGCATAACACAACACCAAAAGAGAATGTCCCCGTATGTTCCATCCCATTGCTAACTACAACACATGCTCCACAAGATCTATCCAATTTAAAGGAACTCTTAATTCATGTGACACATAACTATATAGTTCTCAGTGTCCATGGTATTGTGTAAAATATTAGTACAGTATAAAAGCTGCAAGAAAAGAAAAGAAAACCCAGTTCAACGTCTGCTGAGATGTGAAGTCCATACGCAAGTGAACAACCTGCTTCTATAAGTCAGATCAGAAACTGGCCCTGATTAATGGTATATTAATAACTTCATTAATTGTCATCTTGCTGAGAAACTGGAACACAGCAGACATCTATGAAGACATCGTACATGAACTTAAATTACACAATCCAGCAAAAGTGGCACAGATATAGTAAAACACTACAAGATATGCTAAAGTTCAACAACAGAACATCTACTGAATTGAATATCCACTTCCTTTGTAACCCAGTCAATAAACTTTTAGTAGATTAAATTGTCACCATTCATCTTGAGTAAGTATATATCATATTTCAACTCCTATATTAGCTGAAATAAATTATCTAACTAGAGAGATTATATTAATTACTGTTGATACCGGGGAATGCTGCCCTTACTTTATTCCATTAAATATTTCACTTACATTTTCTGTATACTATATAGCATGTTTAGCTTTCTAAGCTTGTTTTTCCTTCCTTTAGTTTGGTACTTAGTGCAGAAATTGAACGTTCTGAGCTGCTTCCCACACCCAGAGTACAGGGCTCAATTCCCTCTACCCTCATTTGCCTACTATATGACTGCTAAGAAACTACTTAACCAGGTAGTGCTCCTGGGTCACCTCTGAAAAGGGACAAATGTGTCCAGTGAGTTTACCTCATCAACAAATTGTAAACAGACAAATAAACAAAATAAATACATAAAATAAATAAATAAGAACATATATAAAGCATTTTCAAATAAAGAAGAAGAAATGTAGCATGAATGCTATTCTCAAACCCAAAGGCTAAATAGAGACAGACATTTAAAAGATAGGCTACTTTTCATTATGAGAAATAATCTAAAGCTTCAAAGGTATGTAATATGCTTGTCTGATGTTTTGCAATGCATATGAATGATGCATTAGAGCGTACTTTTTATTTCTTGTACCAGATTGGATTCCCTTAGAATATGGTATTGCACTGAGAACAGATCAAACATTTGTAATCTTGATTTATGTTTTACTATTTTAACTTGCCGGATACATTTAGTGTACCACATTTTCACCCTCTCCAGACATTTAATGTCTTCCTCATTGTATGCAGAAAAACATATAGCATACTCAGGTATAGACTATATCAGCCTTATATGTAATGTCAAGATGAAGCAAGATTTCAAATCTATGAAGAAAAAAAGGAAGTTGTTAAGCAACGAGGAAGTAAAGCATCACAGGGTCAACCAATCTAGTTTATTAGCTGACAGTAGACTGACAAAGATTACAGCTGAGTGCCTCTGTTTTATACATACAGTCCTAAGTTATATAAGCACTTGATCTTAAAAAATATTTTAGTTCTTATCCCTTAATGGTTACTATTGACTATAACATTACTATGTCATCCTCTATTCTGGTTACAGAAATGCTACCTGAAGTATTTAATCTTTAAACAAGGTATAGAATTACAATTGCTGCTACAAGCATTTCATCTTATTTATCCAGCTTTAATATAACATCAGTCATTCATTTTATTTCTATTTTTTTAAGGTAAAATGAGATTATTAATACTATATTTGATATCTGTCTGGCTGTGGTATATAGTAATGAGGGATTAATGAGAATTTATTTGCAGCATATAAAGAATACAACAGAAATACAAAAACTGATATAGAACATAATACAATCAATCAATCAAATATATATTATCATATTTCCAGCTCTCCTAAATGAATATTTATTATGCTTCAGCTGAATGTAGTGTATGTGTGCGTGTGAGTCTGTGCGTGTACGTGTGTGTGTGTGTGTGTGTGTGTGTGTGTGTGTGTGTGTGTGTGTGTGTGTGTGTGTGTGTGTGTGTGTGTGTGTGTGTGTGTGTGTGTGTGTGTGTGTGTGTGTGTGTGTGTGTGTGTGTGTGTGTGTGTGTGTGTGTGTGTGTGTGTGTGTGTGTGTGTGTGTGTGTGTGTGTGTGTGTGTGTGTGTGTGTGTGTGTGTGTGTGTGTGAGACCTTTCATTCCATGCTATTGACTTTTAGCTACCAGGATGGTAAGTTCAACCCAGTAATCAACTGACAGTTTACTTTCTCGTGACTACATCTCTTAACTAGATTACATCTACATTTCTTAGGAATTAATTCAAATTAAACATTCATTTATATTAGCAGTTATGCTTTTGATGGAGAGATGAGTTTTTTATACAAACAGTAGACATTTATAATCTGTCTTGGCTGAGGCCCTTTTTGCCAGGCAATGTATTCTCTTGCAGCATTTCTATTACTTTACATGTTTCCAACATTACCTCATTGAAATTTCTGTTTTAAGGCTTCTACATTTATTCAGGGATGATTTTGTAAGCTGCTATCTAATTTGTAACACTGGACAACAATGTATCCTTCATGGGCCAACTCAAAGCCTTGTCACTATTCTTGGTATCGTATAGACTGCTAAAAAGTGATCTTTGTCTGGCATACAAGGCATCCTCCAACACACTACTGATGGATTTATTGCACATCAGCAAGTCAATTGGCATCAGAAGTAATCAGTCTATGGATCTAAACCTTTTCTGCAACATCAACAGAACAGTTTGGAGAGACAGATATATCTCGTAGAGGACACTGGTGCTGTAGAACAGGCTCCACATCCACGTAAAACAAAGCCCATCCCTCTACACATTGAAGCACAACATTGCTCTATTGATGGGAAACAGAAAATTTACCCCAGAACTGCCTCCTGTATGCTTCATCCCATGCATCGGTCCCCTCAAATTACCTATGGTGTGATCCCAGTTATTTTCATTAGGGGTAATATATAATTATTGACCATGGGATGGGAAAGACCAGTCTATATCTACGTGGGATAGTTTGTTTCAAGCAAAAAAAAAAGGAAATTGGCCTGCAAAGGCAGCTAGCCTAGTACCCATCTATGAACCTATGAGCATATAAGTAATTTCCTATTGCTTGGGCACATATCTGGTCAATAGATTTAGCTAAGCAATGTAAGAAAAATTCAACAAAACTTTCATATTCTATAAGACATATCTTTTTACTCATAAAGACGAGATGTTGAGTACTTTTTAATTTAATTATTTTTGCACCCAACTCATCCTTATTTCACAGTACATATTACTAATATACTTTGAGATTCTGTCCCCTTTCCCCAATAATGACCCTAGAAAAGACTAACGCAAACTTACAATGTCTTCCTTTGTCCTCAGTGTACTGCAGTCACCTTTAAGTGATATACTCAACCACCTTCCTACATTCTTTAATATGATTGTAAAAACTATTTTTTATTATCACTAATACACTTAGCCATATTAAGTTCATATCTTAGCCTTCATTAAACATTTTCTAAATTTTCTAGCACATTCTTTATAACTCCCAGTATTCCTGACTGAGGGATTAGAGTTCATTCTTAGCCACCTGTGTTTCTTTATCGTAGATTGTTTAAGTAGGTTTCTGTGCCATCATAAGAGAGCATTCTGTTCTCCCATTTTATGCCTTGTAGTCAACAAGACATATTTCTCAATTATTTACCTAATTTAATATAAAATGTCTTCCGATTCTTCTAGTTATCTTCAGCAGAGAGTAACCTAAAGTGCTCTTCAACTCATTTAGTTTGCATTTGGTATCACAATAGATGGCACAGCGGTACATTTTCCTTTGCTGCTCCTGTCTCCTTATTTCCTTATTTTACTTGTCTAAGATATAATTTAAAGTTCACATTACAGTGTTCTGAGTTCCCTAGAGAAGCATCAAACATACGATCCTTTCTAACAGTTCCATAAGTTAGAGCTATGTCTACTACGTTACTCAACCTGTTGTGATATTACCATTTCAGAGAAAAAATGGAAGTAATGGATAGTCCAACTTATTTTTGGATACAAAATATTCCCAGCTTACATCAGATGAATTCAGATCATCAGCTAATTATATAAT
The DNA here is from genome assembly GCF_019279795.1 of Protopterus annectens. Classification (NCBI taxonomy): domain Eukaryota; kingdom Metazoa; phylum Chordata; order Ceratodontiformes; family Protopteridae; genus Protopterus; species Protopterus annectens. The sequence continues at coordinate 1,822,827,436 of NC_056731.1, read as the reverse complement.
TCCATATTTTGCATTCTTTTCTTTTCTGTGCATAACTGTTTATATCTCATAGCCCTTTAATAGGGAATTGTATGACAAGTACTTACTTTTCAACTATTTTACCAATAACTTTGGCAGATATGATTTCTGAGGCTTGAAGATTACATGTCAATACAAAATTATAGTTACTGTTTGCACAGAAACATCACCGTATTTGCTACCAGCATTTTGGTTCTGATAGTCTGTATAACCCTTGGAGTACCAAGATCAGTGTAATAACATTATAGTCTCAGTAATAACAGTTACATCAATTCTCTCCTTACACAGTTTGTCTGAAAAATCCTTTTTCTAATTAATACTCCTCACATTACATATCAAAAAGATTAACTCTTCATTTTGTGTTATTTTCCTAGAGTAATTAATCCTACTTTTTTCCAATTTTCTCCTATTACTCTAGTTCCTATACAGGTAATGCAATAACCATTCTTACAGCAATAGGCTGTAAAATGCAGCATTTCCATCCCCATAACATTTTCTGCACTTAGAAAATTATAATCAGTATCAGAAGGTTCCTCAGTCACATTTAAATTAGGCTTAATTTTCCTCAATTATTCCTCTTAATGCCCTTCTTCTCTTTTTATACCACTTTTGCCCTGCTCTCGCTAGTTATACCATTTCATCAATATTCTGAATTAGTTGCTCATCAGAGTTAATCAAAGACCTTACTTTGGGGAACTTCAGAATATGGAAGAGTATTATTCAATAAAAACAAGATTCAATTTGCGCCTACATCCTCTTCTTCATTAGTGTTTCCATTATCCATTTACCTCCCGCGTTGTGGTATAGCTTCACTTTACAGAATTATGCTTTCACTATCCTGCTAGAATCAAAGCCCACTTACTCAGTTTTTCTGCGTGTGCCTTCCTCACAATATTCCATAGCCATCTCTTAACTACTTTCTGCAACTAAAATATTTTTATACAACTTTTGCAATAAAGCACAGATCAAGTTGATTTCCAGAGGTTCCTACTGCTATTTAATTCACAGCTATTTCACCACTCCCACTGCAGTGTTTTTCTGCTTTCCAAAGCTTATGCTTGCACTATCTTGATAAATCCCAACCTTCTGAATAACTCAACTTTGCTACTTGCATCTTCCTTCTGACTGTCTCTTAACAGGTTTTGTCCAAAATGAAGAAGTTTATACAGCTGTTACGAACCACTTTGGTTTACTTTTAATTTGACACCTACCTTTAAAAACAGAAAATGTTATTTAATTCACACTACCTTCCTTCCACTGCTTGCATTTCTCCCATTTTTAGTGCCGGACATGAAAAGACATGATTCTGTTTCTTTGAGGCAAGGTGCAAGGTGCCCCCTTATCTCATATCCACTAAATGTAGACCAATTTCTATTGCTCAGACAAAGCTGCTAATACCTGCAAAAGGGCTCACACATTACAACTACTTCCACCAAACCACTAGTTAGTAACACAATCAACAAACATGTTCCCTCATCATTTTTACAAGGACAGGAGTATAAACACTAACCTGTTTTTAAAATAAAATATCTCATCGACTCCTTATAAGAGTATGCAGTAAGGTGCATACAAATGATTCAACATGGTTTCATCAAACTTCTTTTCTTAAATCTACACTTCTTTTGTTGAAACCACACACTTCTTTTACACAAAATACACTTTTATTCAAAAGAAATGTATCTGCAGAAGTGAAGAGATATATTTTAGAAGGAAATAGTCAAGTACCCCTCAACAGAATTATTTTTATTTTCCAGAAAGAAATTTGGCTAAAAGATGAAATCTTTCAATCTAGATTTTTTTTCCTAATTGTAAGATAATTAGCTGAATCTTCCTGAAACCCTATTAGAGTACAGTGAATTGTTATGGTAACTGTGGTTAAATGCAGGAACACCCCCAGGGCTTAATGGACAGCTTTCACTAGGTCCTGTATTACAAATGAGGGCTGCTAAATTATAATGAAAATATGTATAAACAAATGTTTTAAAATTATTTTATGAACAAGTACAAAGTGTGTTTATATATCTTTTACATAATATACATTTAAAAATATGTGCTTTCATTTATATTACCTTCCTGGGGAGTTTATATCAATTTTAACAAGATTACTTTTTGTACAAGCAAGAATTGATGCAATTTTTTAAAAGCAAGAAATTATGTAATTTTTAAAAGCAGGAAATAATGTTCCATGCTTGTACCATATTTTGTATAAATTCAGCAAAAACAGAGTGACTTTATTCTGATGAAGTTTTCCAGTAAGACAAAAGTGCTAAATCTTGTAATGTTGTGGATTAAAATTGGAGAAAAACTGCTGTTTGTGCCATTGCTGGTGGTGTTTTTTCTGGACTTTTGAGCTGGTTCCTGGGTTTACTTAGTTTATTTGTTTTGTACAATTGTGGATTAAAAGTGATTCATCCCCACTGTAAAAAAAACATGCTTTTGGCTTCCCCAGTACTTAACCCTCTCTTTTTCCCATTTATTACTTTCACATATTGCATATGCTTTAATTTATTTTATGTTTTTAAAGCTACTTAAACTTTTCATTCCCCAGTCCACACCTTTCTGTCATCCACATTTTTTTAATATCATGCACATTCTGATATGAGCTTAAAAAACATTTTAATTCACACTTTTCTATCTCAGTTCATAGAATCACAGGATCATAGGAGGTTATTAGGCTATTGAACCAGAAGTCATTTTAAGCCTAGCTGTTTCAACCCAATGCAATACGATAACTATAAAAGTACTAGTTAATACACTAGATTGCATTTAGTGATGACTGCCCATATCCAGGAGGGTTGTGGGCACTATCCCAAGTAAGAATTTATGGTGCCATCAACTTTTTCAGATTCCTCTTAAACAGTGTCATAGAGGTACTCTGTTTCACATGACTTAGTAGCCTGTTCCAAAGATGTGGCAGTCGCTGGGAGATAAATCTGTCCCTCCACCATGTCCTATTTAAGCCAAAGGCCATATTTAAATCCCTGGAACAGGTGGCCCTAGACTCATTTGATTTACAGATGTGCAGTAAGTTTATTAGGTCTGGGTCCTGGGTTGCTCTGTAGGCCAGTCATAAGTCTCCCCTAAGAAGTCTATACGATATGGAGTATAGTGACAGGGACTTTAGTCGGTCTGTGTAAAGAACATGCTGGAGACCCTTGATCTTCTTTGTTAGAAACTTTTGAGGTCTCTCTAATTGCTGCAGGTGTTAGTACATTACATACAAAATGGGGCATTATACTCAATTATGGGCCATATAAGTGGTGAATATAGGAGGGTTCTAGCTTCTTTTGCTGTTGAGGTGATGCCTTTACTAATCAAGTGAGCTATGTGGAAAGCTTTCCTTACAACAGTAAACATGTGGTGGTCGAAGTTAAGGTCGCAGTCAACCTGTCATCCCAAGTCCCTTACCACTTCATGGGTACTTTGGGCATTTGTGCTGAAGGTAATGATGATGTATTTCTTTTCATTCGTTTTGAAACTGTAACTAATACACCAGTCATTGGTCTGTGTGAGACTCTCCTGGAGTATACTGACATAATTTGGGGATTCAATGATTACACCTAGTTTGCAATCATCTGCAAACTTGGTCAGCCACAACCCTTTAGTTTTTACCTGAACTTCTGAGAAGTATATACCAAACAGTAGGGGGCCCAGCACTGACCCCTGTAATACTCTGCTAGTAAAAGGTCTGCTGGTTGATGTGGAGTCACCATCTTTGACAGTGTGTGTCTGGTGTGTGAGCCAGTTAGAAGCCCATCTTACAACAAATGGGTTTACATTCAGTATGCTAAGTTTATCAGTAATGTCTGAATGTGGGATTGTGTCGAAAGCCTTTGCCAAGTCTAGGTATGCTGTGTGCACAGATTTGCCCTCATCAATGGCCTTGGTCATACTTGCAAAGAAATCCACCAGATTTAACAGGCAGGATGTGCCCTTCGCAAAGCCAAATTAGGTAGGATACAGGGTTTGAAGGTGGGTCTGTAATTCACTAGATCTGTTGCTAGGCCACCTTTGTGGATGTGAATTACTGTAGCTGTTTTCTATTCCATGGAACAAAGCCTGTGGTTAGACTATGACTGAAAAGGGTACTTAGTGATGATACTAGTTCATGTTTTAGCCTATTTAGAAGACAGCCCGGTATGTCATCTGATCCCATAGAGGCTGTGTTCTTTGCCTTCGACAGGGTTTTGAGGATTTGCTCATCAGATATGTAAGGTGGGGGATAAGTTTGGGTGAGGGTTTTTAGTAAGTTAGGAGGGGATAAGGGAGGGGAAATTTTTGCCAGACCTATCCGCTAGCAGGTTCTCTATCTCTGTGGAGTCAGTGTGTGTGATAATGTTCCACCAGTTTTGCACATGCTTGGGTCCTATTGTTTAGGTTACATACGTAGCTGTAAAAGGCCTTATGGTTATCCTTGGCAGTACTTGCTAGGTTTCTCTCAAAGGAGCTCTTGGAGGATTGGACAAGTTGTCTTATTTGCCTATTAAGGCTGAGGAGAGTGCTTTTTCCATTGCTGGGTCCTTGTCTTTTTTCTTGGATAGCAACTTTTTGTGTTTATTGTAGAGTTTGTTGATGATGCAAGTCCACCATGGCAGCTTGACTCTACCTGGGGCTCTGGCTTTGATTCTATCTGGTATAGCTGAGTTTATACACTTATGCAAGTGATTGTATAGGGCTTTTCTGTAAACTTCAGCGAAGTTACCACTTTCAACTTGGGGTGGGACTTGGAATGCATTTTTAACTCACCTTGGAAGGTATAGTTTGCCTTAGTAAAGTATTTTAGTTTGATTTCACCCTTACTGAGTTCTGGTGTTAGTGTCAGTTCAAAGGTGACTGATCTGTGGTGAGTTATAAATAATGAGGGTCCAACAGTTGCAGCACTGTACTTGTCTGACATGTTGGTGAGCAGATCTAGAATGCTGTTCCTCTTCTCAGGGTATGGACAATTTGCTCCAGGCCATTTGAATTCACAAAGTCAAGGAACTTTTGTGCTAGCGAGTTTGGTTTAGAGTAGGTTTCCCATTTGATGGTGGGATAATTGAAATCCACAATAACCAGTGTATTTGGTAAAATTTGGATTGTCTTCAGTTTCATTAAGTAGGCTTTGTGGGTGTTGTGACCCATGGAGGGGGATATATAACTGGCTAGGGCTTGAATGGGGGCCTTACCCATCATAACCCGGACTTGGCGTAACTCCATAGAGCTGTCCAGTCTAACTAGACTGTTCTAAATTGCAACAAGTTTTCTTTTTAACTATACATTTAAATTTTTATATATATATAGTCTTTCCAAAGAGATATGTTACTTCGTCTTTGACGTTCATTAACAATCTTTTTTTTAGCTAATGCAAATGTCTGAAAAGTTATGTCATGGAAAGCCTCAGTTCCTGTATATATTAATGTATTGTCAGAGAAACTGATTCATAAGGGCATAACAACATTGTTTAAAGCACAGTGCCCATTTATTTGCTGTTTGTACTTTATTTTCACTCACACAACAGGGCTTTTCCTCCATCTCTCAATATTTCCCATCTGTCTCTTCTAAAGCTGCACATCTTTTTCTTTCTGTAGTCTTTCACTGGAACCTGCTACTGCTGCTGCACAAGTCTTTACTCTGGAACTACTGTCAGTCTCTTGTCTGTTTACAGCTCTCTGTTCTATCTTCCTGAAGCCCAACTCAGTACATGTCCTTAAATTCAGTTATTCCACTAGCCAGACATGCCCTTTTGGTATCCACACCACTATTTACAACATCCTTCAATCTTTCTATCATCTCTTCACTGCCAAATATTTTGTCCATGCCCACGCTTCACTGTATGGCCTCTAATTCATCTGGTTCTGCTTCTTCCATCATTTTTAGTATAATAGTAATCCAGACCCCAAAATGCCACAATATTCACCTCCAAAACATCTTTTTCCTTCTGAGTTACAATTTCTTTTTTTCTTTCTGCAGCTTATCTCTACTCACAGCCTCCATCTTAGATTCAGCAATCACCAGTGACAGCTCTCTGGTGCCACCTGGTGATCATTTCAAAAAAAGTTGGGGAAGTTCCCTGATGCCCAGGCCAAATTTCCCCTAGTAGTAGAAATACCACTTCAAGTCTCCCCTGAAAAAAAGCTACTTGCCTAGTAGGACTAACCCAGACAACAAAGGATAGATAATTAAATTAAAATAAGTAAATAAGAATGCAACTGCTTGCAAATGCTGAAAGACATCATAATGAAAAATTGACATGATCAAAAGTCTCACAAATAGGGTTACCACCTGTCCCTCTTGACAGGACCTCTCTCTTTCTGGCAGTCCTGTCCCAAAAAAAACAAAATAAAAAAATGAATGTCCTTTAATTTTTAAACAAAAATATTTCTAAAGCTTTAATAGTTAAACATAATATTTCTGAAACACAACAATGAAATGAATGTTATATGAAACATAATATATAAACAGAATAAACTTTTAAAATAAACTTTTATTTGGGCAAAAAGTGAGTTTTTTCTTTTTGCACTGATCATGGGTATGTTTCATTTCTAAAAAATCCACTTTTCTCATTTTTGAAAAAAATGTCCACATTTGGAAATGTAACCACTCACAAAGGAAAGAATTATTATTTTTCATTGAAGGAAGAAATAAGTTGTGTACAGGGCTTAGTGCTCATAGCCAGCAAAAGGATAGTTCTCAGTCATCTGGGGAAGAAAACAGTGCTTAAGATGATACATAAATTACATCTGAGAAGAGTACAATGCAACGAAACAACTAGAGTTATACTGACCAAGATTACACCTCACATACTGGAAGTAGTGCATTGCTTTGCCAACTGAAGTGCACATAATAACAATCCAAATAAGAAATGCTAGTTCGCCAAGTCCAGAATTGTTCATGGATTCAGGTGGTTACATATTTGTTATAGTTAAAAAAAGCCACATATTTCAAATGTGTTGATTATTACTCCAAGTCACCTGAAATAATCCAACACACACACATCTAGTACAAGAGTGATTAGTGAATGTATGTATGTATGTATGCATGTATGTATGTATGTATTTATATATTTATTTATTTTTGTTAACTGGGAAAGTACAAATGGGCAAAACACATTTTCAGTGGACACCTTGGGAGAAAAGCTTGACAATGTTACATTTTTTTCTCTACTCATACTTATAGCATTATCTTTCAACATAGTAATAGCAAAACTATATAATACATAGGAGATATAACATAAACAACAAAAACATTTGTTTTGATATTAAAGTGATACATCAATGAACAATGCACATAAAGATACAAATACTAATAGCCCAGTATGAGAAGTATGCTGAATAAGAGAAATTAATTATAAAAAGTTAGTAAGAAAAGACCAAAAAAGTAATCTATGGTTTGTGTATATTATGGTGAGGGTAAGAAAGAGAAGAAACTAGGATGGAAAGAAATAAAGCTTGAGTAAGTAGTATAGAGAGTTTATAAGTTTAGTGAGAAGAAAAGAAAAGTAGAGTGTGTAAGAGGATGAAAAAAGAAAAAAATTGGCTGCTGACAGAAGACAAAGGAATAACTGTTACCCAGAAATACAGTTTGCTGTAGAAATATAGACTAGTACTAGACAAAGAAATAACTGTTACCCAGAAATATAGTTTATTGCAGAAACATAGATTAGTACTAGGCTATCTGCTTTGGTGGGTTGTTTTAAACCTAGCCAATCCCCGCATCTGAGAATCAAACCCTGTACCTTGTGTTTGTAAGGTAAGCACTCTAACCATTATGCCAACCTCCCACACTACTGAAAGGGGTTTAATAATACAGCCTAATCTAACTATTTAATTAGGTTAGGCAAGTGTGAACATGTATAGAGCTAGGCATTGTTTAAATATTTTTTCAGTTTGGTATTGAAGTTTTTATATTATTTGTCAATAAAAAAGTAGAGTGGGATGGAGGCCCACAGTTTTGTGACATAATTTAAGTACAATGAGTTACCAGTTGTATTGTTTGATTTATTAATCATTAGAGGGAATCTGTTGCATGATCATAATTTAAGTAATATTGTAATATGTACTGAGTAATATTGTATAATGTTTTACAGTGTTAGACATATTCAGGTGTGTAGATTAGTTTGTGGGCCATGACAAACTGTAACTAGGTTAAGTAGTGGTATAGTTCAAGCTAATTTAACTCTTTTAGGACCACACATTTATGAGTTTTGTGTGTGCATGTGTCCATATTTGTGTGTGTGTGTGTGTGTGTGTGTGTGTGTGTGTGTGTGTGTGTGTGTGTGTGTGTGTGTGTGTGTGTGTGTGTGTGTGTAAGGGGTATTAATGGTAATTTTTTCTGTTTTGTTATAGCATTCATCTAGTTTCATTTTGTGAGCAGTGCTCAGGTTTGTAAGAACTGGGGATGCATACAGAAGGGATGGGGGTAGGTAAGATTTTGCTATTAATTATCTAACCACATCTGTGAGATAATGCTTAGCCCTCTTAAGAAAGTCTAGTTTCATGTGTGTTTTCTCATGGTGTGAAGTAAGTGCTGGCTGAATTTATGATTATGATAAATTAGAACTTCTGGTAGTTTAGTTTGCCCTACATTTTCAGTTTTTGTATTGTTAAATGAAAGTATGCGTAATATGTGCTTCTCTTCAGAATATCTTTTAGGGGTGAAAAAATAACTGCTTTGTTTGGGTTCAGGATTAGTTTTGAGATGTCTATCAGATATTCTACAGAGTAGAAAGAGTTATGAGTAATTTTTTAAGGTGTTGTAAAGGTGAGGCTGAGGAGCTAAGTATAGAATCATCTGAGTATTGCATAGTGGTGGCATGTTTAGTGGCAGTACAAAGTTTATTTATGAAAATGTTGAATAAGAGTAGTCCAGTGCTGATCCTTAAGGGACTCCAACTATGTCTGGTTGGTTAGGTAAAAATTCTAGTTGCCTTTTCAGACACTGCTGACTATTAGAGAGCTATGGAACCAGGAAAGTGATAAATGACTGATGCCAAGAAAAAAATAGTTGTATGAGACATTCTTGGTGTGAGACAGCTCTGAAAGCTTTGAACAGATCAAGGAAGAGAAATGAGACTAAGTTTCCTTCATATGCAATTTTATATAAGCGGTGTTGGTTAAATTAGATGGGAAGCTTGTACTATGACTGAGTCAAACCATGTTGGGATTTAGACAAGAGATTGACGTCAGTGAAGTATTTGATGAGTTGATTGTGGATAGATTTTTTCCAAATTTTTTAACAATATCTGTTTACTGATAAAATCAGTTGAGTTGATGCTTTTATGCAGTGGCTTAACAAATTATTATTATTTTTTAAATGTGGGGATTAGGTTTTCTTTCATGGAATGACTAATTAGCATGGAAAAATGGAACGCAAGAGCACCTGCTATGAGCTCTAAATATTCTGCTGGTAGGTTGCCACCAACCAAGGGTGTAGGATTTAGGTTAAGTACATATTTTACTAATAGTGGAGGTTGGAAATTGAAATGCATTGTATTGTTGCTAGGATGAGAAGAAGGGAAAATGGGTAGTCTTTGATAAGTTAATGGATGGTGTTTATGATTTATGACTTAAATTGGGTTGCAGTGTTGTGCATGTTGTTATCAGTTGTGGGAGTGGTACATTAACCAGGTAAAGTGTTTTTTTTTTTAATGAGAATTTTTGTGTTGAATTTTATTTTGTCATTCTTAATTTACTGTCTGTCGAGCTTTCTAAGTTGTATAAATGTTTAGTGAGTGGGTTAGATTTTTTGCAGACCATAGTTTCCATTGTTTTTCTCTCTTTGCATAAGTTGTTTAGTTTATTTTGTCATCCAAGATGCTGGGTTTGATTTCACACTCTAATCTATTATTGGTTCCTGCTCATTTAAGAGATTCAGGAAGGTTTTGTTGAAATGGTAGACTGCATCTTCTAGATGCAAAGTTCTTAGTAGGTTCCAGTTGTAATAGCAACGGGAAGAAATTAAGTTATTTGCATTGAATATTGCACTGATGTTTTCATTTTCTTGAACAGCATTTTTATGCATGCTTTTGGTGGAATTTATTGGGGTTGCACATATCAGAGTCGACCAATAGTAAGAAATTTCAGAGAAATAGCAATATATGTTCTGTTCCAGATTGTTGAGCAAACTTTGATTAAAAACAAACCTGAAATGAGTGGACATAAAGCAATCCTTTAATGCTTTGTTTACAACATACATATACACTCTGACTCTGAATCTGCAAATTCCACGTTTATTTATATTTTTGTTTTGCTTTCTTGGAGTAGTTTATTTCCCGTCTGTATTAAGTCAAACTTAGAATATCCAAGCTATAACATGACCTGTATGTATTCAGTGTACATTAATGCCTTTTTAATTTTTGTTAATTCCTGTGGGGAAATTGATTATCTGGGAGAATCCAAATAAATATGTTGAATTTGAGGGGGTGACTTAGGTACTAAATTTCCAGTCAATGTTTATGTATTGCAAGCTTGTAGTATCAGACAACAGGAATACTCCGTTATAGGAAATCAATATCAACCCTTCTCAGCAGCTGAAAAGCAGGTTTCCTACTTCTGTTATATCACGGATGCCTGTAAAGTAGCATAAAGTGAAGAAAATTCTGGAAAATCTCATCAGAAACAGAAATATTGCCTTGGCAGAAACTGTAGAACCATTTATTACTTGCAGGTTGAAATTAACGTAACAATCTAAAAGCAATGAGGAAGTCTGCAACCAAAAGATGTAGTTGGTGGAAATGATGCCGAATCAAAGTTTGTGCAGTGCCAGATAAAGATGGTAAATTGTAAAGAAATCACAGAGGGTTGTTTAAGACAAATAATAATAAAACAAATACATTTACGATGAAGTATCAGGAAGGTGAACAGTCAGCAATGTCACAACCAGTACAGCTGAATAAAAGCAAAGGCTATAAAACAAAAGCTGTAGTGACTGAAAAGTTGCGTTATAAAAATATATTTTTTAGGGTTACTGAAACAGGGGTGGCTTGTGGTACTGGCTGCTGGCTTTTACCCCCCCCCCCCCAAGCTAAAAAGAGAAACAAAAAAAAGAAATGCGTTTACTCAGGAAGTCAACTATTATTTTTAAATGACAAATAATATTTGACTGTTTGTTGTGTAGAGATGAGATCTGAACGAACAACAAAAATTTGTTTCTTAAGTTGAGCAGGCTGTTTTAAAAAGGAGGAGCCTTCTTATTGGCTTTAGCCAAGATTAAGTAAGTAGTTAATGTAGAAGAGGAAGCAAGAGTGCTGGAAAACTTTTTTATTTAAACATTTTAAAGTATTTTTTTTTGGGTACTAGTGCCAGGATGTGGGAGGAAGGTAAATACTTAAAGTGAATGTGTTTGTTTGTGTGTGTGTGTGTGTGTGTGTGTGTGTGTGTGTGTGTGTGTGTGTGTGTGTGTGTGTGTGTGTGTGTGTGTGTGTATGTGTGCATGTGAGTGCGCATACATGGAGAAAATGCAGAAGGGGTGATTGGGGGAGATGTTTCATGTTGATGCCAGTGAAATTCTTGCACAATTTAAGGCATCTTAAGCCTGTCCAATCATTGGTTCTGCCATCTGACCCTATTGGTTATCATTTTTCAGTTTAATACTCCATTTGAAGTGAGCATCTAGGACATTCAGTTTCTGATCTAAAAATATGAACACAAAGTTAACCATCATCCTTTGACCTAATGTACTCGATTATGAAGTAAACTTATGTGCCTCCTTGTGTACAAACTTGGTGTTCACTTATGGGCAGGCCATAACTAGTTCAAAAGTCCAGTAGCAATTCATCACTCATTTACAGATGAAGAATGCTATTCCTTACAACCATGATCCATTACAAGGTACTGACATAATTCCCCATGAAAGGGCTGAATTTTCCCAGTAGGATTGCAAAAGAAGTAATTGCTGCCCTACTAATTACCACACCAACAGGTGATAAGAAAAATAATACTCTAAATAATTGTTAGGTACATAGTTTTCCTTTCTATCTCACACTGAGGCAAACCCATCATGTACTGGTACAAACCCTGCAATGGGCTTGTGAGTATCCCACCTCCCTGATCCTTCTCTCTTCAGCAATTCCAGAGTACTAAAACCACCATGACCAGCCAGGAAGTCTGGTTCCATAACTAAACTTTTGTATGGATTCAGCCTTATTCATATAGCCTGGGTCCTCCCTCAGCAGGGAGATGATATTCTAAATCCCAAAATCTAGTTTTCTTTGCAAAGGTCTAATCCCTTCTAACTTGCCTTCTTCTTACTTGCCACCACATTAACAGCATATATAATGCCCACCCATTCTCTCATGGGAACTTAGCCCAACTATTGACTCCATGCATTTTTTTAGCTGAACCAATCTGTACTATGTGAGTCACTGTGACCCAGGTACTTACCAAATACCATCCTCAGATCTAAGTGCAGGGGATAATGTCCTTACTTCTTCTCTAGGTAAGTATTTCATATTTTTAAATGAGTGATCATAGAAGTCATAGTTTAGACTGGTCTTTATATTATCTCTCATCTTAGACCATTTCCCTGAGTGATCCTATCAAGAGTGAAAACCTGCAAAAAACATTGCCCTGAAGTTCATAATGGCATGCAAGGCTGTCCATACCTATGAGGTTATGATATGGCCATGGTAAATTTCCTGGAGCTAAAATGTCTAACTTATATTCTTAACAATTTGATAAACCCAAGTTGTTCCAGTTCTTCTAAATGTGGGGTTTAGTTATGAGAACAAGATTTCTTAATTTGTTCTCAAATTCACTTCAGGAATCTTGGCAGAAAAATATTTCCACTGAGAGTTTCAATATCTTATTTTTATGATCATTTCATCTTACTGAAGCCTTATTAAACTGTTAGCTCAAGTCTACTGACTGCCCTTGGCAGTTTGTTACATAATTTTCTTTAAATTATGCATCTCTGGCCACTGAATTTTTATCTGTAGTTTCCTTACAGAACTACCTCAGAAAGGGCAGGAAAATGATTTATCAGTTTTGAGAGCCTGCATGATATTTCAGACCTGGCTGAACAAAATACTATCAGTATTAGGTCTGAAACCTGTGCATTTATCAGTACAAGAAATGTTGTTTGATGCAGTTTGCTGAAAGCAAAAAAGATTTAAAAATTTCTACAGTACAAAGTCAATGAAAAGATATTTAGAAATACATTTTTGATGAACAATATTGCAACCTGTGGTATTTTGGCAGCATCATTTGTTTTCTTAAAGTTTTACAATTTGAACTATGTTTTTTTTTTTTTAGAGAAAGTTTAAAATGCTAGTGGGCAGATAAAAGTGTAAGCTAACACTGCAGTTGTTGTATAAATAAGCTGATTATTTGATTCTGTGGATGAGTACTGCAGCACAATCTGCAATTTAATTTACTGTTTTTCTATGCTGTTTTGTTTATGCGATGAAAGAACAGATATGAATTTAAAACTTTTGTAAGTTTACAGAAAAAAATTATTGAACTTTGTCCACTATCTTTGTATAACTGTGCGCTGTTTTGCTTCTGTGACAGGAATGATTTTTACTCAGTGCTCTTTCCCTAACTATGCAATCTGTGAAATCTGGTGGACCTGTCTTGACTCACGCTCTGGTATAGAGGAAGTCTATTTATAACTGCTTTTATGATGTTGGCCATTGATGAGATGCTTGTCGCGATAGAAGGGAAATTCCTATTTAATGTACTTTTATTTTTATTTATTTTAATAATCGATGAGTTGTTGTTCAAGGACCCCTTTTCAGTCATTGTGTATATATACAAAGTAATTCAAAATATGAGTATACTGTACATAAAAAGAGAACAGGATTAAGTCATCTTAATGGTATAAACATAATTATTAATATTTAATACTATCCATAAAGGGAGAACATGCCAGGCACCAGTATGAGTTCAAAAAATTGAGGACCTTAGAGTAATGCATCTAAATAACTATAATTTATCTTACGCTGTCAGAGCAATGACACTTGCTCAAGATAGCTTTTAAGTTAGGTAGCAAAAGTAGGCAATTACATTTTTATAAGTCATCATCACCTGCAAATGTAACAAAACATTACTGGACATTGTCTTGCCTCTAGGTTCTTATTCATGGTCAACCTAACACCAGAGTGGGATACACACAAAATGATTACCTATTTTGAGATGGGGGTCAGGGGGTTTGATGCTATACCTATACATTATATTATATCTATGCATTCTCGCAAGCATTTTTGTCTCAGTTTGTTGTGAAATGGACTTTGATCAACTTTGAACATTGCAACTTGGATACAACTTATTTTTTCCTCAAAATAAAAGCTATGAGGAAAAAGGAAGAAAAACATTAAAAAGTAATCTAGATATTGTCCGTAGACCAGGATGAGATGAGTGGTGAGGTGGGGTGGGGTGATGGGGAAGGATCTAGTTAGCCTTTTCACCTCAGGTGCCCGTTTACCTAAGACTGGCCTTCTTCTTATTATACAGTTTATGATCTGTTAAGGTGCAGGATCTTTTAAGATAAAAATTCAAATACCATAGTGTGATATGCAGAGAGAAATATATATCACTAATATTATACATGCCAGCACATGTTGTATACATGCATTCACATCAAAATTATGGCTTAACATTTTGATTTTGTAATGCAATCCATGTCATAATTTTATTTCTGTTTGTTGTTTGAAACATATTTATTTGATAGTGCCACCACTGCACGTCAAGTATCTCATAATGACCTTTCACATAACCCTTCCTTTTGAAGCATTCAACCTTTTTCCATAAGACATACTCTTGGACAAAGTCTTAAACACCATAATATAAACATTATCATTGTTTGCAAGTATTTTTTTTTTTTTTTAGAAAATGCCATATTTTGGTCAAATCAATTGCAGTTAAACATAATAATCTGAAGTGACCCTGTTGTAATGGAAAAAAATAACAGTACATACAAGTTAAGTGAAGTGCTAAGGAATATGCAATGTATAAGCCATTACAGATGGACTTCAGTTTCTAAGGCTAATGGCTTAACTGATGTATGCCTCCTGCAAAGGTAAAGTAGCATTTCATTTCCCTTGTCTTGTATATGATTGTATATGTGTTTAGATGTTGGGGAGGAACATTTCCTTTAGTTGAATCTGATATTCCTTTTAACATGGCATGCAATCTGTAATGAAAGGCAGAAATGAGTACAGGCAAAATAAGCAGGATGATTGCATTAAAGACAATTATCTTTTTCACTTTTGTTCCTATAATTCGATTTTATGAGCCATTTACAACTAGGAAAAAACTGCAGTATAACATGATTAAGCAAGGAACAATGCTTCTATGAAAGTTGTCACAAAAAAAGAATGAGCACAGGATTCTAACTTAAAAACACATTATTTAGCATTAAAACATTTAATTCTTAATATGTACATAAAGAAATATCATTCATTTAATGGTTCAGTAAGTGTTTGGAGTATATTTTTGCACAGTTTAATACAGTGCATACAATTATATAGCTTAAATGGAAAAAAAATTACATTTTATTGGACATGTGTTGCTATGGTCTCAATAGAAATTGGGAGCACTTTTTATTGCCTATCATCTAGTTTTATAAAGCACTCCACAACAGAAGCATCATTTGAATGAATCTGAAAAGACAAGTATAAAGGAGACCAGAAAAGATGAATGATCCAGGACAAATTATGTAACACACAGGAAAGCCCTGATGATAAACAATGTGCTGTTTTGCACAAGGGAAGCTTTGGCTCTAATGACCTCTGGGAGTGAAATGAAAAATTGCCGGATAAGCAAAAGTTAAATGTTTCAGCACTCCATTTGATTGATAGGATCCTGAATCGTATGTTTTGTGTTCATAGGACTTCCTGGATGTCTCCAGTGAGATAACAGAAATCAAGATGAAGGGCTGTCTGGTTGTCTTTGGGAGACCTCCCCACATCAAAGTGCTTCAGAGACACTAGAATGCCAACATTCTGTCACCACAGAACATTGTTCACTTTGGTTAATATATCATACCAGTATCTTCTCTCCCCTTCCTGGCCTTGTCTGTAAAGCTTGTTAAACAATATCTAATGAAACTACACCCTTCATTCTATAAGTTTAGTACAAAAGGGAAGAGAATGCTAACAATACCCTTGTCTTGGAAACCTGTTCTATCTATTGTTTCCTTACAGTCCCCTCCCATCTCTTGCCACTTGTTCTTTTCTTGGAAATGGCATTTTTGCATGAGCTTGAAAATATAACCATTGCATAAGGAATGCTGCATCTTACTAACTTAAGAAAACAAAAAAATATATATATTTTGCTTCTGTGGTGCCTATTCAGTTACTGAAAAAGCAATTCGGTCTTGCAATGGCAAAGCACTTGTGTATACATTGCATGCTTATATATTCAAGTAAAAAGTCTTAAAGGAATCAAGGGATCAGTGTAGCATTCACATTCTGGTATGATATATTGATATGATAATGAATGCAGTTTTATATAAAAAACACACTTCATACCAGATAATGAATCTACTTACGTACATGATCACATTGCACATCTGAAAAAATGTTCATTATTTGTAAACAAATGCATAGTACAAAAAGCAATGAAATTTGCACTGATAATTCTGTAGAGACAAGTAATCTGGGTTTTTTGTACTGCACTTGGCCCTCAAAACTGAATAAAGTTTTGCATTTGGGTCATGCTCCACCTGTAGGTACCCTCTCCACAAATCAGCCTGGAAAAGGGATTTTCGTGTCATTCTGCATAAATCTGGCACCTTGCAAATCCAGGTTTAAGAGACAAGCCAGGGATTTAACTTCCTGACTCATGGGAGAAGCCTCTTGACCTTACAGGCTACATCTGCTTCTACCCTCCATGACATGTCAGCTACAGGACTGTGTTGTCATCAGTCATAACTATATCTCATTGTCCTTTCTGCATTTAATGGTAGTTTAAGGCTTACCTGTGAGAAACTGGACATTACAGAATCCGATCATTCATCAGTCTAAGATAGTGATTGTATCAAGCCTGGTTAATCCTCTCTCTTCGCAATTAAATTCGTAAATGTCTCCTTCTAGTTAATACAACATCCACACGCCTTGATTCTCCTTATACGAAATTTGACACTCTTAGAATTGACAACTTCTAACCCTAAAAAAAAAAAAAAAAATGATGCCCTATTGTAACCTCTCTATCTTACTGTAAATATTATATCACAAAATTACTAATTGATACCTTGCTTGCTTTGTATTGTTATGTTTCTATTGTAAGGACCTTTTCTCCCCGGGCCTCCGCTGAAAATGGACATATATCCAGTCGGATTATCCCAGTTAACAAATGTAAAATAAAATAATAAAATAAAATAAATAGTGACCTTATCCAGGAATCAGAACACTTCATTTTCTGCAAAGAAACATTAGGACACCAACGTAACGTCCCTTATGTGTTAATGAGTTACACACAGCAGACAGGGTGGAAGTATCCAATGCATAAAGTCCCTGTCTCTGTGATTATATTATATTCCTAGTAAACATTCATGATACAGAGGGACACAATTTGGTTGATTTTCACAGTGAGACTTACAATGGCCCTAGTGTTCGTTAGCCTAGTATATAGGTATGGACCTGTGAACACAATACACCATAAGAAATGTATGATTTACTGCACCTCAAAATAGGATTAGGATTATAATATCCTTAAAGTTTGATTCAGGAACAAATGGCATTGCATTCATGGCAGCTGTATACCACAATACTGTGGTTAGGGCAAACTGCTGTGGCCTCAGCAACTGCACATCTTTTGCCCTATGCAGGACATGTTACCATATTTAAGACCTTTAATACAAACAGGTAAGGGGAGTTTGGTGCAATGACAGGCAAATCTGCCATATGATCCTATGCACAGCATTAGTGGTTTTCCTATGTCTACATTGTTTGTGCATCGTATAGTGGAATGTAGATGGTAAGTATATGAGTTATCTAATTTGCTCGGCTATGAGTCATTCAATTCCACTGAGATAAGATGTTTCATAATTTAAGGATCTACCTTAATACTGAAAGTGCACTTCAATGAACTCAAGATTTTGGATTAAATCAACTGGAATATTGACAAAGACTGAGACCCAACCTTCACAATGAACAATTTATTCAGACCACAGTCAGGGTCAAGGATAGGGCAGGATGATCTATCACAGAAAGAAAGAGATTACAAAGTTTATACCATTGCTTCATACAACAGAGTCAAGCCTATACCATTGCTTTGTACAACATAGTGATCCCACCATAGACATGAATGTCTTGACTACCACAAGGGTCAGAGTAGGATTACGGGGAGAAGCAATTCCATTAAAGCATTCAATGGCAGCACTGTTCTCAACCTGTAAGATGTGCCTTGTTTTATTATTAGTACATACAATGGTAACACTGTTCTCAGCCTGTAAGGTGTGTCTGGTTTTAGTAGTAGTGCATGGCATGGTAGCACTGTTCTCAGCCTGTAAAATGGGCCTTGTTTTATTATTAGTACATAGAACAGTAGCACTGTTCTCAGCCTGTAAAATAGGCCTTGTTGTATTATTACGACATAGAACAGTAGCAGTATTCTCAGCCTGTATGTGGTCCCTTGTTTTATTATTCATACATAGAATGGTAGCACTGTTCTCAGCCTGCAAGATGTGCCTAGATTTATTATTAGTACTCCCAATGGTAACACTGTTCTCAGCCTGTAAGGTGTGTCTTGTTTTATTAGCAGTGCACGGAATGGTAGCACTGTTCTCAGCCTGTAAGGTGTGTCTTGTTTTATTATTACTACATATAATGATAACACTGTTCATAGCCTGTAAGATGTTCTTGGTTTAGCAGTACTACATAGAATGGTAAGACTGTTCTCAGCCTGTAAGATGTGTCTTGTTTTATTAGTAGTACATAGAGTCATTCAATTCCACTGAGATAAGATAAAAGTGCACTTCAATGAACTCAAGATTTTGGGTTAAATCAGCTGGAATATTGACAAAGACTGAGACCATACCTTCACAATGAACAATTTGTTCAGACCACAGTCAGGGTCAGGGAAAACGCAGGATGATCTATCCCAAAAAGAAAGAGATTACAAAGTCCAAACCATTGCTTCGTACAACAGAGTCAAGCCTATACCAATCCTTTGTACAACAGAGTGATCTCACTATAGACATAAATGTCTTGACTACAACAATGCTCAGAGTAGGATTACGGGGAGAAGCAATTGCATTAAAGCATTGAATAGTAGCACTGTTCTCAACCTGTAAGATGTGCATTGTTGTATTATTAGTACATAGAATGGTATCACCGTTCTCAGCATGTCAGGTGTATCTTGTTTTATTAGTAGTATATTGAATGGTAGCACTGTTCTCAGCCTGTAAGGTGTGTCTTGTTTTATTATCAGTACATAGAACAGTAGCACTGTTCTCAGCCTGTAAGTTATGCCTTGTTTTATTATTAGTACATAGAATGCTAGCACTGCTCTCACCCTGTAAGATGTTTCCTGTTTTACTATTAGTATAAAAGTACTCATTTGGTTTTGTAATTTGTAACCTGAGGAAGCGCAATTTATATTGCGTGAAAGCGCTTGTTTTCTGATCTACAATAAATTCATTTTACATTTTTTATCTTCGTGGTGGTTTCTACATTTCTTCAGTCATAGTATATATAATGGTAACACTGTTCTCAGCCTGTAGGCTGTGTCTTGTTTTAACAGTGGTACATAGAATGGTAAAACGTTTCTCAGCCTGTAAGACGTGCCTTGTTTTATTATTAGAACAGACAATGGTAACACTGTTCTCAGCCTGTAAGATGTGTCTTGTTTTATTATTAGTACATGGAACGGTAGCACTGTTCTCAGCCTGCAAGATGTGTCTTGTTTTAATATTAGTACATTGAACAGTAGCACTGTTCTCAGCCTGTAAGATTTGTCATGTTTTATTATTAGCAAATACAATGGTAACACTAGACTGCGGTGGTGGTGCTGCGGTAGCGTTGTCACCTCACACTAAGACGCTTTCCTGTTCGATTCTCAGCTAGTGCTTCTTCTGTGTGGAGACATGCGTGAATGGGCATACCTTCGGTGAAGGTTGTGCATCAGAGCTGGCAACCCAGCACATAAAAATCTACTGCCAATCATTAGCAGACTGGAGTTCCGCTGTGGCAACCCCTTACTGGGAAAAGCCGAAAGACACAACAACATACAATGGTAACACTGTTCTCAGCCTGTAAGGTATGTCTTGTTTTATTAGTAGTGCATGGCATGGTAGCACTGTTCTCAGCCTGTAAGTTGTGTCTTGTTTTATTATTAGTACATAGAATGGTAACACTGTTCTCAGCCTGTAAGTTGTGTCTTGTTTTATTATTAGTACATACAATGGTAATAGTGTTCTCAGCCTGTAATATGTGTCTGGTTTTATTATTAGTACATAGAACGGTAACACTCTTCTCAGCCTTTAAGTTGTGCATTGTTTTATTATTAGTACATACAATGGTAACACTGTTCTCAGCCTTTAAGCTGTGTCTTGTTTTATTATTAGTACATAGAATGGTAGCACTGTTCTCAGCCTGTAAGTTGTGTCTTGTTTTATTATTAGTACATAGAATGGTAGCACCATTCTCAGCCTGTAAGATGTGTCCTGTTTTATTAGTAGTACATAGAATGGTAACACTGTTCTCAGCCTGTAAGGTGTGTCTTGTTTTATTATTATTACAGAGAATGGTAGCACTGTTCTCAGCCTGTAAGGTGTGTCTTGTTTTATTATTAGTACATAGAATGCTAGCACTGCTCTCACCCTGTAAGATGTTTCCTGTTTTACTATTAGTATATATAATGGTAACACTGTTCTCAGCCTGTAGGACGTGTCTTGCTTTAACAGTAGAACATAGAATGGTAACACTGTTCTCAGCCTGTAAGATGTGCCTTGTTTTATTATTAGTACATACAATGGTAACACTGTTATCAGCCTTTAAGATGTGTCTTGTTTTATTATTAGTACATGGAACGGTAGCACTGTCCTCAGCCTGCAAGATGTGTCTTGTTTTAATATTAGTACATTGAACAGTAGCACTGTTCTCAGCCTGTAAGATTTGTCATGTTTTATTATTAGCACATACAATGGTAACTCTAGACTGTGGTGGTGGTGCTGCTGTCACCTCATACTAAGACGCTGTCCTGTTCGATTCTCAGCTAGTGCTTCTTCTGTGTGGGAGACATGCATGAATGGGCATACCGTGAAGGTTGTGCATCAGAGCTGGCAACCCAGCACATTGCCAATCATTAGCAGGCCGGAGTTCTACTGGGAAAAGCCCGAAAGACAACAACAACATATAATGGTAACACTGTTCTCAGCCTGTAAGTTGTGTCTTGTTTTATTAGTAGTGCATGGCATGGTAGCACTGTTCTCAGCCTGTATGTTGTTTCTTGTTTTATTATTAGCACATAGAACTGTAACACTGTTCTCAGCCTGTAAGTTATTTCTTGTTTTATTATTAGTACATAGAATGGTAACACTGTTCTCAGCCTGTAAGATGTGTCTTGTTTTATTATTAGTACATAGAATGGTAACACTGTTCTCAGCCTTTAAGTTGTGTAATGTTTTATTATTAGTACATACAATGGTAACACTGTTCTCAGCCTGTAAGATGTGTCTTGTTTTATTATTAGTACATAGAATGGTAGCACTGTTCTCAGCCTGTAAGTTGTGTCTTGTTTTATTATTAGTACATAGAATGGTAGCACCATTCTCAGCCTGTAAGATGTGCCTTGTTTTATTAATTGTACATAGAATGGTAAAAATGTCCTCAGCCTGTAAGGTATGTCTTGTTTTATTAGTATTACAGAGAATGGTATCACTTTTCTCAGCCTATAAGGTTTGTCTTGTTTTATTAGTAGTGCATAGCATGGTAGCACTGTTCTCAGCCTGTAAGTCATGTCTTGTTTTATTAGTAGTACATACAATGGTAACACTGTTCTCAGGCTATAAATTGTGTCTTGTTTTATTATGAGTACATACAATCGTAGCACTGTTCTCAGCCTGTAAGATGTGTCTTGTTTTATTATTAATACATAGAATGGTAACACTTTTCTCAGCCTGTAAGTTGTGTCTTTTTTTATTATTAGTACATACAATGGTAGCACTGTTCTCAGCCTTTAAGATATGTCTTGTTTCATTATTAGTACATAGAACGGTAACACTGGTCTCAGCCTGTAAGTTGTGTCTTGTTTTATTACTAGTACAGGGAATGGTAACACTGTTCTCAGCCTGTAAAATGGGCCTTGTTTTATTATTAGTACATAGTACAGTAGCACTGTTCTCAGCCTGTACGTTGTGCCTTGTATTATTATTAGGACATAGAATGATAGCACTGTTCTCAGGCTGTAAGATGTGCCTTGATTTATTATTAGTACATACAATAGTAACACTGTTCTCAGCCTGTAAGATGTGCCTTGTTTTATTATTACTACATAGAACAGTAGCACTGTTCTCAGCCTGCAAGCTGTGCCTAGATTTATTATTAGTACTCCCAATGGTAACACTGTTCTCAGCCTTTAAGACATGTCATGTTTTATTATTAGTACATACAATGGTAACACTGTTCTCAGCCTTTAGGATGTGTCTTGTTTTAACATTAGTACATAGAATGGTAAAACTGTTCTCAGCCTGTAAGATTTGCCTGGTTTTGTTATTAGTACATAGAATGGTAACACTGTTCTCAGCCTGTAAGATGTGTCTTGTTTTATTATTAGAACAGACAATCATAACACTGTTCTCAGCCTGTAAGATTTGTCTTGTTTTATTATTAGTACATAGAACGGTAACACTTTTCTCAGCCTGTAAGTTGTGTCTTGTTTTATTATTAGTACATACAATGGTAGCACTGTTCTCAGCCTTTAAGATATGTCTTGTTTTATTATTAGTACATAGAACGGTAACACTGTTCTCAGCCTGTAGGTTGTGTCTTGTTTTATTAGTAGTACAGAGAATGGTAGCACTGTTCTCTGCCTGTAAAATGGGCCTTGTTTTATTTTTAGTACATAGTACAGTAGCACTGTTCTCAGCCTGTAAGTTGTGCCTTGTATTATTATTAGGACATAGAATGATAGCACTGTTCTCAGGCTGTAAGATGTGCCTTGATTTATTATTAGTACATACAATGGTAACACTGTTCTCAGCTTGTAAGGTGTGCCTTGTTTTATTATTACTACATAGAACATTAGCACTGTTCTCAGCCTGCAAGCTGTGCCTAGATTTATTATTAGTACTCCCAATGGTAACAATGTTCTCAGCCTGTAAGAAGTGTCATGTTTTATTATTAGTACGTACAATGGAAACACTGTTCTCAGCCTGTAAGATGTGTCTTGTTTTAACAGTAGTACATAGAATGGTAACACTGTTCTCAGCCTGTAAGAAGTGTCATGCTTTATTATTAGTACATACAATGGCAACACTGTTTCCAGCCTGTAAGATGTGTCTTGCTTTATTATTAGTTTATAGAACAGTAGCACTGTTCTCAGCCTGTAAGATGTCTTGTTTTATTAGTAGTACATAGAGTCATTCAATTCCACTGAGATAAGATAAAAGTGCACTTCAATGAACTCAAGATTTTGGGTTAAATCAGCTGGAATATTGACAAAGACTGAGACCATACCTTCACAATGAACAATTTGTTCAGACCACAGTCAGGGTCAGGGATAACGCAGGATGATCTATCCCAGAAAGAAAGAGATTACAAAGTCTAAACCATTGCTTCGTACAACAGAGTCAAGCCTTTACCAATCCTTTGTACAACAGAGTGATCTCACTATAGACATGAATGTCTTGAATACCACAATGGTCAGAGTAGGATTACGGGGGGAAGCAATTGCATTAAAGCTTTGAATACCAGCACTGTTCTCAACCTGTAAGATGTGCCTTGTTTTATTATTAGTACATAGAATGGTATCACCGTTCTCAGCCTGTAAGGTGTGTCTTGTTTTATTATCAGTACATAGAACAGTAGCACTGTTCTCAGCCTGTAAGTTGTGCCTTGTTTTATTATTAGTACATAGAATGGTAGCACTGTTCTCAGCCTGTAAGATGTGCCTTGTTTTATTATTAGTACATACAATGGTAACACTGTTATCAGCCTTTAAGATGTGTCTTGTTTTATTATTAGTACATGGAACGGTAGCACTGTCCTCAGCCTGTAAGATGTGTCTTGTTTTAATATTAGTACATTGAACAGTAGCACTGTTCTCAGCCTGTAAGATTTGTCATGTTTTATTATTAGCACATACAATGGTAACTCTAGACTGTGGTGGTGGTGCTGCGGTAGCGTTGTCACCTCATACTAAGACGCTGTCCTGTTCGATTCTCAGCTAGTGCTTCTTCTGTGTGGAGACATGCATGAATGGGCATACCTTCGGTGAAGGTTGTGCATCAGAGCTGGCAACCCAGCACATAAAAATCTACTGCCAATCATTAGCAGGCCGGAGTTCCGCTGTGGCAACCCCTTACTGGGAAAAGCCGAAAGACACAACAACAACATACAATGGTAACACTGTTCTCAGCCTGTAAGGTTTGTCTTGTTTTATTAGTAGTGCATGGCATGGTAGCACTGTTCTCAGCCTGTAAGATGTGTCTTGTTTCCTTATTAGTACATAGAACGGTAACACTGTTCTCAGCCTGCAAGTTGTGTCTTGTTTTATTATTAGTACATACAATGGTAATAGTGTTCTCAGCCTGTAATATGTGTCTGGTTTTATTATTAGTACATAGAATGGTAACACTCTTCTCAGCCTTTAAGTTGTGCATTGTTTTATTATTAGCACATACAATGGTAACACTGTTCTCAGCCTTTAAGATGTGTCTTGTTTTATTATTAGTACATAGAATGGTAGCACTGTCCTCTGCCTGTAAGTTGTGTCTTGTTTTATTATTAGTACATAGAATGGTAGCACAATTCTCAGCCTGTAAGATGTGCCCTGTTTTATTAGTAGTACATAGAATGGTAACACTGTTCTCAGCCTGTAAGGTGTGTCTTGTTTTATTATTATTACAGAGAATGGTAGCACTTTTCTCAGCCTATAAGGTTTGTCTTATTTTATTAGTAGTGAATAGCATGGTAGCACTGTTCTCAGCCTGTAAGTCATGTCTTGTTTTATTAGTAGTACATACAATGGTAACACTGTTCTCAGGCTATAAATTGTGTCTTGTTTTAATATGAGTACATACAATCGTAGCACTGTTCTCAGCCTGTAAGATGTGTCTTGTTTTATTATTAGTACATAGAACGGTAACACTTTTCTCAGCCTGTAAGTTGTGTCTTGTTTTATTATTAGTACATACAATGGTAGCACTGTTCTCAGCCTTTAAGATATGTCTTGTTTTATTATTAGTACATAGAACGGTAACACTGTTCTCAGCCTGTAAGTTGTGTCTTGTTTTATTATTAGTACAGAGAATGGTAACACTGTTCTCAGCCTGTAAGATGTGCCTTGTTTTATTATTACTACATAAAGTGGTAGCAGTGTTCTCAGCCTGTACATTGTGCCTTGTTTTATTATTAGTACATAGAATGATAGCACTGTTCTCAGGCTGTAAGATGTGCCTTGATTTATTATTAGTACATACAATAGTAACACTGTTCTCAGCTTGTAAGGTGTGCCTTGTTTTATTATTACTACATAGAACAGTAGCACTGTTCTCAGCCTGCAAGCTGTGCCTAGATTTATTATTAGTACTCCCAATGGTAACAATGTTCTCAGCCTGTAAGAAGTGTCATGTTTTATTATTAGTACGTACAATGGAAACACTGTTCTCAACCGGTAGGATGTGTCTTGTTTTAACAGTAGTACATAGAATGGTAAGACTGTTCTCAGCTTGTAAGATATGTCTTGCTTTATTATTAGTACATACAATGGTAACACTGTTCTCAGGCTATAAATTGTGTCTTGTTTTATTATGAGTACATACAATCGTAGCACTGTTCTCAGCCTGTAAGATGTGTCTTGTTTTATTATTAATACATAGAATGGTAACACTTTTCTCAGCCTGTAAGTTGTGTCTTTTTTTATTATTAGTACATACAATGGTAGCACTGTTCTCAGCCTTTAAGATATGTCTTGTTTCATTATTAGTACATAGAACGGTAACACTGGTCTCAGCCTGTAAGTTGTGTCTTGTTTTATTACTAGTACAGAGAATGGTAACACTGTTCTCAGCTGTAAAATGGGCCTTGTTTTATTATTAGTACATAGTACAGTAGCACTGTTCTCAGCCTGTACGTTGTGCCTTGTATTATTATTAGGACATAGAATGATAGCACTGTTCTCAGGCTGTAAGATGTGCCTTGATTTATTATTAGTACATACAATAGTAACACTGTTCTCAGCTTGTAAGGTGTGCCTTGTTTTATTATTACTACATAGAACAGTAGCACTGTTCTCAGCCTGCAAGCTGTGCCTAGATTTATTATTAGTACATAGAATGGTAACACTGTTCTCAGCCTGTAAGAAGTGTCATGCTTTATTATTAGTACGTACAATGGAAACACTGTTCTCAACCGGTAGGATGTGTCTTGTTTTAACAGTAGTACATAGAATGGTAAGACTGTTCTCAGCCTGTAAGATGTGTCTTGCTTTATTATTAGTACATACAATGGCAACACTGTTTTCAGCCTGTAAGATGTGTCTTGCTTTATTATTAGTTTATAGAACAGTAGCACTGTTCTCAGCCTGTAAGATGTCTTGTTTTATTAGTAGTACATAGAGTCATTCAATTCCACTGAGATAAGATGAAAGTGCACTTCAATGAACTCAAGATTTTGGGTTAAATCAGCTGGAATATTGACAAAGACTGAGACCATACCTTCACAATGAACAATTTGTTCAGACCACAGTCAGGGTCAGGGATAACGCAGGATGATCTGTCCCAGAAAGAAAGAGATTACAAAGTCTAAACCATTGCTTCGTACAACAGAGTCAAGCCTTTACCAATCCTTTGTACAACAGAGTGATCTCACTATAGACATGAATGTCTTGACTACCACAATGGTCAGAGTAGGATTACGGGGGGAAGCAATTGCATTAAAGTTTGAATACTAGCACTGTTCTCAACCTGTAAGATGTACCTTGTTTTATTATTAGTACATAGAATGGTATCACCGTTCTCAGCCTGTAAGGTGTGTCTTGTTTTATT
Source organism: Protopterus annectens (assembly GCF_019279795.1). NCBI lineage: Eukaryota > Metazoa > Chordata > Ceratodontiformes > Protopteridae > Protopterus > Protopterus annectens. The sequence continues at coordinate 1,822,800,289 of NC_056731.1, read as the reverse complement.
ATCAGTACATAGAACAGTAGCACTGTTCTCAGCCTGTAAGGTGTGCCTTGTTTTAATATTAGTACATAGAATGGTAGCACTGTTCTCAGCCTGTAAGATGTGACTTGATTTATTATTAGTACATACAATAGTAACACTGTACTCAGCCTGTAAGGTGTGTCTTGTTTTATTATTAGTACATAGAATGGTAGCACTATTCTCAGCCTGGAAGATGTGTCTTGTTTTAACAGTAGTACATAGAATAGTAACACTGTTCTCAGCCTGTAAGTTGTGTCTTGTTTTATTATTAGTACATAGAATGATAATACTGTTCTCAGCCTGTAAGATGTGTCTTGTTTTAATATTAGTACATTGAAAGGTAGCACTGTTCTCAGCCTGTAAGATTTGTCATGTTTTATTATTAGCACATACAATGGTAACACTAGACTGTGGTGGTGGTGCTGCGATAGCATTGTTGCCTCACACTAGGAAGTTGTCCTGTTCGATTCTAAGCTAGAGCGTCTTCTGTATGGAGACATGCGTGAGTGGGCATACCTTCGTTGAAGGTTGTGGGTCAGAGCTGGCAACTTGGCACGTAAAAATATACTGCCAATCATTAGCAGACCGGAGTTCCGCTGTGGAGACCCCCAACCGGGAAAAGCCAAAAGACACAACAACAACATACAATGGTAACACTGTTCTCAGCCTGTAAGGTTTGTCTTGTTTTATTAGTAGTGCATGGCATGGTAGCACTGTTCTCAGCCTGTAAGATGTGTCTTGTTTTATTATTAGTATAAAGAACGGTAACACTGTTCTCAGCCTGTAAGTTGTGTCTTGTTTTATTATTAGTACATACAATGGTAATAGTGTTCTCAGCCTGTAAGATGTGTCTTGTTTTATTAGTAGTACATAGAACAGTAGCACTATTCTCAGACTGTAAGATGTGCCTTGTTTTTTATTAGTACATAGAATGGTAGCACCATTCTCAGCCTGTAAGATGTGCCTTGTTTTATTAGTAGTACATAGAATGGTAACACTGTTCTCAGCCTGTAAGGTGTGTCTTGTTTATTAGTAGTGCATAGCATGGTAGCACTGTTCTCAGCCTGTAAGTCGTGTCCTGTTTTATTAGTAGTACATACAATGGTAACACTGTTCTCAGCCTGTAAGTTGTGTCTTGTTTTATTATTAGTACATAGAATGGTAACACTGTTCTCAGCCTGTAAGGTGTGTCTTTTTTTAGTAGTACAAAGAACGGTGGCACTGTTCTCAGCCTGTAAGTTCTGCCTTGTTTTATTATTAGTACATAGGATGATAGCACCATTCTCAGCCTGTAAAATGTGTCTTGTTGTATTAGTAGTACATAGTATGGTAACACTGTTCTCAGCCTGTAAGGTGTGTCTTGTTTTATTAGTAGTACATAGAATGGTAACACTGTTCTCAGCCTGTAAGGTGTGTCTTGTTTTATTAGTAGTGCATGGCATGGTAGCACTATTATCAGCTTGTAAGTTGTGTCCTGCTTTCTTATTAGTACATAGAATGATAACACAGTTCTCAGCCTGTAAGATGTGCCTTGTTATATTATTAGTACATAGAACAGTAGCACTGTTCTCAGCCTGTAAGTTGTGTCTTGTTTTATTATTAGTACATAGAATGGTAACACAGTTCTCAGCCTGTACGATGTGCCTTGTTTTATTATTAGTACATACAATGATAGCATTGTTCTCAGCTTGTAAGATGTGCCTTGACTTATTACTAGTACATACAATGGTAACACTGTTCTCAATCTGTAAGGTGTGTCTTGTTTTATTAGTAGTGCATGGAATGTTAGCACTTTTTTCACCCTGTAAGTTGTGTTTTGTTTTATTATTAGTACATAGAATGGTAGCACTGTTCTCAGCCTGTTAGGTTTGTCTTATTTTATTATTCGTACATTGAAAGGTAGCACTGTTCTCAGCCTGTAAGATGTGTCCTCTTTTAGTATTAGTACATACAATGGTAAAACTGTTATGAGCCTGTAGGATGTCTTGTTTTAAAAGTAGTACATAAAATGGTAACACTGTTCTCGGCCTGTAAGACGTGTCATGTTTTATTATTAGTACATAGCTTGGTAGCACTGATCTCAACCAGTAAGATGTGTCCTGTTTTATTATTAGTACATACAATGGTAACACTGTTCTCAGCCTGTAGGATGCATCCTGTTTTAACAGTAGTACATAGAATGGTAACACTGTTCTCAGCCTGTAAGATGTGTCTTGTTTTATTATTAGTACATATAACAGTAGCACTGTTCTCAGCATGTAAGATGTGTCTTGTTTTATTATTAGTACATAGAATGGTAGCTCTGTTCTCAGCCTGTAAGATGTGCCTTAATTTATTATTAGTACATACAATGGTAACACTGTTCTCAGCCTGTAAAGTGTGTCTTGTTTTATTAGTAGTGCATGGAATGCTACCACTGTTCTCAGCATGTAAGATGTGCCTTATTTTATTATTAGTACATAGAATGGTAGCACTGTTCTCAGCCTGTAAGATGTGCCTTGATTTATTATTAGTACACCCAGTGGTAACACTGTTATCAGCCTGTATGTTGTGTCACGTTTTATTATTAGCACATAGAATGGTAGCACTGCACTCAACCTATAAGATGTGCCCTGTTTTATTATTATTACATAGAATGGTAGCACACATCTCAGCCTGTAAGATGTGCCTTAATTTATTATTAGTACACCCAATGGTAACACTGTTCTCAGCCTGTAAGTTGTGTCTTGTTTTATTATTAGTACATAGAATGGTAGCACTGTTCTCTGCCTGTAAGTTGTGTCTTGTTTTATTATTATTACATACAATGGTAACACTGTTCTTAGCCTGTAGGACGTGTCTTGTTTTAACAGTAGTACGTAGAATGGTAACACTGCTCTCAGCCTGTAAGAAGTTTCATGTTTTATTATTAGTACATAGAATGGTAACAATGTGCTCAGCCTGTAAGACATGTCCTGTTTTATTATTAGGACATAGAATGGTAGCACTGCTCTCAGCCTGTAAGATGTGTCCTGTTTTATTATTAGTACGTACAATGGTAACACTGTTCTCAGCCTGTAGGATGTGTCTTGTTTTAACAGTAGTACATAGAATGGTAAGACTGTGAGCCGTGGTGGTGGAGCAGTAGCATTGTCGCCTGACAGGAAGAGATTCTTCTGTTCGATTCTTGGCTTGAGCACCTTCTGCGTGGAGTCTGCATGTCCTCCCCATGGTCAAGTGGTGTTTGTAAGACATGCATGAATGGGCGTTCCTTCTTTGAAGGTTGAGCATCGGGCTTGCACCTCGGCACCATAAAAATTAACTGCCAATCATTAGCGGACTGGAGTTCCACTGTGGCGACCCCTAACTGGGAAAAGCCGAAAGAATAACAACAAAATAGAATGGTAAGACTGTTCTCAGCCTGTGAGATGTGCCTTGTTTTATTATTAGTACATACAGTGGCAACACAGTTCTCAGCCTGTAAGATGTGTCTTGTTTTATTAGTAGTACATAGAGTCATTCAATTCCACTGAGATAAGATGTTACATAATTTAAGGATTTACTTTATGACTGAAAGTGCACTTCAATGAACTCAAGATTTTGACTTAAATCAGCTGGAATATTGACAAAGACTGAGACCCTACCTTGAATAATTTATTTAGACCACAGTCAGGGTCAGGGATAGGGCAGGATGATCTATCCCAGAAAGAAAGATTACAAAGTCTAAACAATTGCTTCGTTCAACAGAGTCAAGCCTATACCATTGCTTTGTACAACAGAGTGATCCCACCATAGACATGAATGTCTTAACTACCACAAGGGTCAGAGTAGGATTACGGGGAGAAGTAATCGCATTAAAGAATTGAATGGTAGCACTGTTCTCAACCTGTAATATGTGCCTTGTTTTATTATTAGTACATAGAACGGTGTCAGTGTTCTCAGCCTGTAAGGTGTGTCTTGTTTTATTAGTAGTGCATTGCATGGTAGCACTGTTCTCAGCCTGTAAGTTGTGTCTTTTTTATTATGAGAACATAGAATGGTAACACTGTTCTCAGCCTGTAAGATGTGCCATGCTTTATTATCAGTACATAGAACAGTAGCACTGTTCTCAGCCTGTAAGTTATGCCTTGTTTTATTATTAGTACATAAAATGGTAGCACTGTTCACAGCCTGTAAGATGTGCCTTGATTTATTATTAGTACATAGAATAGTAACACTGTTCTCAGCCTGTAGGATGTGTCTTGCTTTAACAGTAGTACATAGAATGGTAACACTGTTCTTAGCCTGAAAGATGTGCCTTGTTTTATTATTAGTACATACAATGGTAACACTGTTCTCAGCCTGTAAGATGTGCCTTGTTTTATTATTAGTACATACAATGGTAACACTGTTCTCAGCCCTTAAGTTGTGTCTTGTTTTATTATTAGTACATAGAATGGTAACACTTTTCTCAGCCTGTAAGGTGTGTCTTCTTTTATTAGTAGTACATAGAACGGTAGCACTGTTCTCAGCTTTTAAGATGTGTCTTGTTTTAACTGTAGTACATAGAATGGTAGCACTGTTCTCAGCCTGTAAGGTGTGTCTTGTTTTATTATTAGTACATAGAATGGTAGCACTGTTCTCAGCCTGTAAGATGTGTCATGTTTTATTATTAGTACATACAATGGTAACACTGTTCTCAGCCTGTAAGGTTTTTCTTGTTTTATTAGTAGTGCATGGCATGGAAGCACTGTTCTCAGCCTGTAAGGTGTGTCTTGTATTATTATTAGTTCATAGAATGTTAGCACTGTTCTCAGCCTGTAAGGTGTATCTTTTTTATTATTATCACATAGAATGGTAGCAGTGTTCTCAGCCTGTAAGGTGTGTCTTGTTTTATTATTAGTACATACAATGGTAACACTGTTCTCAGCCTATAATATGTGTCTTGTTTTATTATTAGTACATAGAACAATAGCACTGTTCTCAGCCTGTAAGATGTGTCATGTTTTATTATTAATACATGTAATTGTAACACTGTTCTCAGCCTGTAAGATGTGTCCTGCTTTATTAGTGGTACATAGAATGGTAGCACTGTTCTCAGCCATTAAAATGTGCCTTGTTTTATTATTAGTACATACAAAGGTAACACTGTTCTCAGCCTGTATAATTTGTCTTGTTTTATTATTAGTACATAGAACGGTAGCACTGTTCTCAGCCTATAAGATGTGTCATGTTTTATTTTTAGCACTTACAATGGTAACACTGTTCTCAGCCTCTAAGGTGTGTTTTGTTTTATTAGTAGTACATAGAACAGTAGCACCGTTCTCAGCCTGTAAGATGTGACTTGTTTTATTATTAGTACATAGAATGTTAGCACTGTTCTCAGCCTGTATGGTGTGTCTTTTCTTATTATTATCACATAGAATGGTAGCAGTGTTCTCAGCCTGTAAGGTTTGTCTTGTTTTATTATTAGTACATACAATGGTAACACTCTTCTCAGCCTGTAAGATGTGTCTTGTTTTATTATTAGTGCATAGATCAATAGCACTGTTCTCAGCCTGTAAGATGTGTCATGTTTTATTATTAGTACATGTAATTGTAACACTGTTCTCAGTCTGTAAAGTGTATCTTGTTTTATTATTAGCGCATAGAATGGTATCACTGCTCTCAGCCTGTAAGATGTGTCTTGTTTTATTATTAGTACTTAGAATGGTAATACTGTTCTCAGCCTGTAAGATGTGTCCTGTTTTATTAATAGTACATAGAATGGTAGCACTGTTCTCAGCCTTTAAAATGTGCCTTGTTGTATTATTAGTACATAGAACAGTAGCACTGTTCTCAGCCTATAAGTTGTGCCTTGTTTTATTATTAGTACATAAAATGGTAGCACTCTTCTCATCCTTTAAGATGTGCCTTAATTTATTATTAGTACATACAATGGTAAAACTGTTCCCAGCCTGTAAAGTGCCTTGTTTTATTATTAGTACATACAATGGTAACACTCTTCTCAGCCTGTAAGATGTGTCTTGTTTTATTATTAGTGCATAGATCAATAGCACTGTTCTCAGCCTGTAAGACGTGTCATGTTATACTATTAGTACATAGAAGGTAGCACTCCTCTCAGCCTGTAATATGTGTCCTTTTTTATTATTAGTACATAAAATGGTAAAACTGTTCTCAGCCTGTAGGATGTATCTTGCTTTAACAGTTGTACACAGAATGGTAACACTGTTCTCAGCCTGTAAGACATGTCATGTTTTATTATTAGTACATAGAATGGTAGCACTGTTCTCAGCCTGTAAGATGTGCCTTGTTTTATTAGTAGTACATAGAATGGTAACACTGTTCTCAGCCTGTAAGGTGTGTGTTGTTATATTAGTAGTGTATGGCATGGTAGCACTGTTCTCAGCCTGTAAGGTATGTCTTGTTTTATTAGTAGTGCATGGCATCATAGCACTGTTCTCAGCCTGTAAGTTGTGCCTTGTTTTATTAGTAGTACATAGAATGGTAACACTGTTCTCAGCCTGTAAGGTGTGTGTTGTTATATTAGTAGTGTATGGCATGGTAGCACTGTTCTCAGCCTGTAAGGTATGTCTTGTTTTATTAGTAGTGCATGGCATCATAGCACTGTTCTCACCCTGTAAGTTGTGTTATTATTAGTACATAGAATGGTAACAATGTTTTCAGCCTGTAAGATGTGCCTTGTTTTATTATTAGTACATGGAACAGTAGCACTGTTCTCAGCCTGTAAGTTGTGCCGTGTATTATGTTTAGTACATACAATGGTAACACTGTTCTCAGCCTGTAAGGTGTGTCTTGTTTTATTATTAGACATAGAATGGTAGCACTGTTCTCAGCCTGCAAGATGTGTCATATTTTATTATTAGTACATACAATGGTAAAACTGTTCTCAACCTGTAGGATGTGTCTTGTTTTAACAGTAGTAAATAGAATGGTAACACTGTTCTCAGCCTGTAAGACGTGTCATGTTTTATTACTAGTACATAGCTTGATAGCACTGCTCTCAGCCTATAAGATGTGTCATGTTTTATTATTAGTACATTCAATGGTAACACTGTTCTCAGCCTGTAGGCTATGTCTTGTTTTAACAGTGGTAC
>NC_056731.1:1822669840-1822766290 GCF_019279795.1 Protopterus annectens | reverse complement strand
ATTAGTAGTACACAGCATGGTAACACTGTTCTCAGTCTGTAAGATGTGTCTTGTTTTGACAGTAGTACATAGAATGGTAGCACTGTTCTCAGCCTGTAAGATGTGCCTTGTTTTATTATTAGTACATAGAATGGTAACACTGCTCTCAGCCTGTTAGGTGTGTCTTGTTTTATTATTAGTACATAGAATGGTAGCACTGTTCTCAGCCTGTAAGATGTGCCTTGGTTTGTTAGTACATAGAATGTTAACACTGTTTTCAGCCTGTAAGGTGTGTCTTGTTTTATTAGTAGTACATAGAATGGTAGCACTGTTTTCACCCTGTAAGATGTGCCTTGGTTTGTTAGTACATAGAATGTTAACACTGTTTTCAGCCTGTAAGGTGTGTCTTGTTTTATTAGTAGTACATAGAATGGTAGCACTGTTTTCAGCCTGTAAGTTGTGTCTTGTTTTATTAGTAGTACATAGAACGTGAACACTGTTTTCAGCCTTGAAGTTGTGTCTTGTTTTAACAGTAGTACATAGAATGGCAGCACTGTTCTCAGCCTGTAATGTGTGTTTTGTTTTTTTATTAGTACATAGAATGATAGCACTGTTCAAAGCCTGTAAGGTTTGTCTTGTTTCATTAGTAGTGCATGGCATGGTAGCACTGTTCTTAGTCTGTAAGTTTGTCTTATTTTCTTAGTAGTACATACAATGGTAACACTGTTTTCAGCCTGTAAGGTGTGCCTTGGTTTGTTAGTAGTACATAGAACTTTAATACTGTTTTCAGCCTGTAAGGTGTGTCTTGTTTTATTATTAGTACATAGAATGGTAACACTGTTCTCAACCTGTAAGGTGTGTCTTCTTTTATTAGTAGTGCATAGAATAATAGTACTGTTCTCAGCCTGTAAGATGTGTTTTTTTTATTAGTACATAGAATGGTAGTGCAAGGCATGTTATGTTTTATTAATGGTACATAGAATGGTAGCACTGTTCTCAGCCTGTAAGACGGGTCTGTTTTTTTTTATTAGTACATTGAATGGTGGTATCAAGTGAGATAGAAGAGGACAAATGGCCCTGAAAAGTCAGTTGGTCATGAAGGCTCAGCCACAGGTTATACACACTTCATACAAACTGTAGTGCATTGCCTTTGCATAGAGTGGCATGGTGGGGAGTATGAGCTGTGAGGGTACATGCAGGCAACTTCTTCTTCTTTTTTTTCTTTTGGCTTTTTCCCAGTTAGGGGTCGCCATAGCAGATCACCGTCTGCTCATGATTGGCAGTGGAGTTTTACGGTGTCAAGTTGCCAGCCCGGCGCCCAACCTTCCACAGAAGGCACACACACACACGCTCTCACACCTAGGGCCAATATAGTGTGTCCAATCCACCTACAGGATGTCTTTGGGATGTGGGAGGAAACCAGAGTACCCAGAGGAAACCCACGCGACCACAGGGAGGACATGCAGACTCTGCACAGAATGCACCCCAGCCGAGGATCAAACCAGAGAACCTCTTGCTATGAGGCGGCAATGCTAACCATACATGCAGGCAGCATGGAATGTAAAAGCAACATTCATGGAAGGACTAGATTTGAGTCATCTTTCCCTTATCCATGTTACAGCAGCCTCCAAACAGTCCTTCAGGGCAACAATGTGGGAAGCGTGTTTCTGATGAAACTAGCAGTGCATTTAAGTGAACTCTGCACAGGGATGTTACCGCCATCCTCTCCTTATTGTTACTTCTTCAGGTTACAGCATCTTTATAGTGAGGAGCTTCCTTCATGAGAATAGACCTCGAGAAGCCCCGCAGTGCTGAATCAGAGGAGCTGAATAACTCACACTTGTGATGACTTTCTGATGAGGGAAAGGAAACACTCTTGAACTCTGGGTGAAATACCAAAGTGGGTCATCATTTACTTGAGAAGGATTTCTTGATCAGCTCTGCTAAATATAGCAGGAAGATTATGAAGGACCAAGACAGAATACATTTTTTTCCAAATACAAGCCTGTACTGATGCTATAGTGTAGTCTGAAACTACACCAAGATGGATCCATGAGCCTATGATAGGCTATATGGGCTATTTGAAAAAAGATTCAGGCTTCTTGTGCACATCTTTTGCTACCAAATTCCCCAAAAAGGAATGCAGATGTATAAAAATAACTGTTAAATTTTCTTTTTGTGGCCAACAAACAGTAATAACTATTTAGAAATATTATCAAGCAGTTAAAACAACAAATCAATTCAATAAGGGGAAATGTAAACTGTTAGTAATTTGAATATCACTAGAGAAAGAAGTTTTTAACAAACCTAACCACTGTTCTAACTATGTATAATTATACATCAAATAAGAGGTTAACAAAAGGCGAGTGCATGCAAGAAAGGAATTTGCAATATACTTAATGATATATATAATTGGAAGCCCACTCTAAGCTATTTTGAGTAACGGGGTTGTAAAGGAAAAAGATAAAAAAAAGTAGACTGGTAGTTAATGTAATGAGATAAAAATGCTAGTCAGTGTTTAGTGTCGGGTGAGGGATATAAGATGATTAGGGATATAAGATGATTACTGCTGAATATTAATTTTTTTGAGAACTGGTGAAACGAAAGCCACATATAAAGCAAATGAAAAATGCTAGCTCTAGCAGAGGAACAGACAACTCAAGTGAGAAAGGAGATGTGTGTTGGGTCAAATTGGCATAAAGCCATAGGTAGTGGGATGCCAGCCTGAAACTAAATTCATGAGCTCAGGAAAAGTGACAGTAATACTCAGACCAAATCCAAACTGGTGAATTATCCACAGAATGAAATAAAAATCCATTTGTTGCAGCAAAGATAGTGTTTTGTCTAATGAAGTCTTTATTCTCTACAAAACATTAAATGATCTGCTCACAGTCAGATGAAGAAAAAGCATTGTGACCAACAGTAAAGACCACACTTTAAAACTTAGCCAGTTATTTTTTCATAGACTACATCTCCATGGACAGATAGCATGTCTTTTTGCAGGGGATATAACATGAGTACCTTGAGTAATGAAGGAGGTATCAGCTTTTCCTTCATGTGGTGTGGTCACTTTCATTGGTATTCCATCCTATACTGCAGTTTCTTAAGATTGCAATGCTCAAGGTCATATTATGGCTTCTGCCTTCAGACTGGGGAGGATATACATGAATAAGGGTGAAACAATTCAGAGCTGCAAACGCTGCACTATTGTTCTTCATTGTGAGCATTTGTTGGTTGTCTGCAGTACAGTGTTAAAGGAGCCATTTGAAAAATGGAGAGAAAGGTCATAGAGGTTAATTATAAGTTTCTGAACTAATCCAGCTCACCATCAGAGGGAATATCAGAAGGAATATTACAAGATGCCTTCATGTTGACGTGGGCCAAGTGATTATCAGAGACTGGTTACACCTCCAAGCCAGAAATGAAAATTCTTCTTTAAAATATCAAATCCAGTGAATGGTCACATCAGTGGATATCAGAGGTAGTCACCTCAAAAAACCTAAAGCTAAATGTTTATCATGGATGTTTGTATATAGTGTAAATTGTTATTATGTTTTATATTGTTTATTTTTAATACTTTATGTCCATGTATATTAACAAAATTTAATAAAAATGTGTTTGGGAAAAAAAAAACTAAAGCCTTTTTTAAAAGATGCAACCTCTTTACATGACTCACAGACTTGTCATGGGGTCATATTTCAAAACAATCCAAAGCTAGCTAGGGTGAGTAAATCAATGCTGTTCCATAAGTCCATAAACTTCTTCAGGATGACTTTAATGTTACAAGCTGCATGATAAATAATGAACTTGATGATCATTTCTCTGCTAATGACACATACAAAAGTGTTGGCAATGCCACATTAAACATAAAATCACTAGAACTTTGATTTGGAACAAATTGCTGCCACCCCAATGATGTTATATCTATTGCCATGTATTATGGAAAGTCAGTGGGCCCTAATGTCTCTAAGGAGGCAAAACTAAAGTCAAGAGCAATCTCCATTAGGAATACAAAGTCTCAGATCTTCAGCTTGTGCAAAACATTGCCAATCATGTAGCATGCATATTTGCTTGACATTACTAGTAAGGAGAAATTACAGTGTTTATAATTCTATTTTATCTCCGCTCAGCACCTTGTAAACATGAAGTGTTCACCACATTCATAAGTCAAACGCTGAATTCCTTTCAAAAGACAAATGGAAGTGTAAATATGTTTCATTATAGGGGTGGATGCTCCAAGATTTAATGAAGTACTAAAATGCTATCCATTTTGCACTGTCATTCTCTGAAGTGTAAGTGTATTCAAAATGATGTGTAATTACAATACTAACTAATTATACAATTATATATATTTTTATAGATTGTTTTTAGGGTTCTTGTGCACAGACCTGAAGAAGTCTAGAAGGACAAAAGTGATCTTTGTTAACAATAGGTTATGAAAATAGAAATTGATTTGTACATGCAAAATGTATAAGTATATATTTATATATATTTTTTGATTGCCAAATGAACTAAGGTAGATACATTTCCAGCCATGTAGTATACTGTCTTGGATAAAATCACAGCCTTAATAATCTACTTAATAATCTGGTTAAATAAGAGGTACCACATCATTATGAATTTTATTTAAAGTACATAAGAGTTATATATTATTATGACAGCTACTAAGTAGGGCAGGACCAGCTCAAATGTCACACTGATGGGGGAAGGGATGTGAATTTAACATGTGTACCAATAACACTTTGCTTTACAGCCCAATAAACCACTCCCATGCCTGATAAAAATATATATATATATATATATATATATATATATATATATATATATATATTTAGAAAGCTTGTGAGGAAATTATTACTCTATTTTTGTTTTACTTGGATCGCTTGTCTTTGTACTTAATAAAGGATTTTCGACTGGAAACAGACTGCCTGCCTTGCTTGGATTACTTTTGAATACTTAGTAATGCTGTACAATTATATATCTTCTATTATTATTTTTGTTTTGGTTTTGTTTTGACTTAAGACGAGTTTAAGTTTGCTATTTGTACTACTATTGTCTGATCTGATTAATATACAGTGATTAACTAGAAAATCTTCCACACAGGGAATTTTCAGCTTTTTCTGATTCTCCCAATTTGCTGCCATGACGACTGTCTTGTCTGTACTCAGTCTCCTCCAGTGTGCCATCAGTTATGTATTCCATTCCCCTGTCCTTTGCTGAAGTTCTTGCTCAGTGTCTGCCTGCAATGCCACATTGTCTGCATACAGCAGCTTTGTTGATCTGTCGCTTCCACCCTGTTTGCTGAAGTAGTCCTTTACCAGTGTGAACAGCAGTGGGTTCATAGGTGAATCCTGAAAAACACTCACTGCCACGAGGAACACCTAAGTAAGTCTGAACCCTGTTCATACTCATGTCACTGGGTTATTGTGCAAAGCCTGCTTGAATTCTTCAACTGTTGATGAACTATGACCTGACAAAATAATCCACTTTAAATTTGTAAAAGTCATGTGTAGAATTATGTTTGAATTTGTGTTGCATATTTCAGCTGACCCCCTATTTTTTACAATAGAATGACAAAAGCTTTGCAGCAGTAGTACATAGGCAGTCATGTGGAATCTAAAGAAAGTGAGACAGAATGTAAGCAGGAAATTAAAAACAAGTGTCAGATTGTTTGATACAATGGGACTGAATATTATTCAGTAAGCAGCTCAGAGAAGATATATAGCTTTCCTTCACATTAACATGTAAAATATGAAGAAAATAAGCATGCAATGCTACTGAAGAGCACTTTTTGTACTCAAAGTCCTACATCATTTGTGGCATGTTGTAATACAAGTATGCCACAACTTCCTGTCTACACTGCATTGTAAGAGCAAACGTAAATGGCTAGTGTGTATTACATCATAAGAATAAGCTAAAACAGATGGTCATTATTTGACCTATCTGGCAAGTAACAAATAAAATCACAGAGAAATCAACAGAGGATTAAGTCTATGAGTTGTTGGCAAACTGCATCTTGCAGCCAAGAGTTTGATTTTTTCTCATCTTCTATTTATACACTTGTTGACTCTGAGGAAAACATCTAATGTGATAAAGTATTCCTGGGAAGAGTCTAAAAAAAGTCCATTTTGTTCAGTACTTTACCTCAGGTAAGTAATAAGCACTTAAAAACAGAGAGCTGCACATATGTACAGTCATCCACTGCAAAGGACACAACACCTGCTCTGATGGCAACAATGTGATATGCAGCTCAGTTTAATATAACTGAATAGCATTGTCACATTTATTGCTGTGAAAAACAAAACAAGTATTAGATAAAAGGGATGCACAAAGACTTTCAGTAATGGAGTACTGTGCACACAAGTATGGCACAAAACTGAACTTTGCTCACTCCTTAGACAGTAATGAAAGTATCAGCATGCCGACAGAGGTATCAAAAGCAAAACGCTACTTCATTAACATATTATGCTAATGAAAGTTGCTCTGTCTACATAAGCAATGAGGAAATAATGACCATGAATCAGCACTGCTCACACCTTCAGAGCAGATGGGTAATGTTTATTCCGAACTGGCCACCTCATCAGCTTTAATTAATTTATAGTACCCCTCCCTAAGAAAATTTCATCCCATCTCTGTTAAGAAATATAGACCCATATCAAATGTTTGTCCACTGGAAAAATTCCTTGAGAAATTGGAATATCATCAAGTTTTGGAAAGCATTACCAAATACAGCATACACACTGAAAAATAGCATGGCATCAGACATAGATGTAGTGCCATCACTGACGTATACAAGCTAACAGACCAGATCTGTCATAATAGAGAAAATGGTGAACTGACAGGACCTTAAATGTTGATCACAACAATGACACACATTGTAAATCAGCTAATAGCTTATCATTACTAATTAATCATCCAGACAGAACTCACATACTTTTGTGCCATCAAACAAAAGGATGCAGGCATTATCCTGGACCAAACACTGACCTTCACCAAGCACACAGAACAGCAACTTACAAAAATCCTTAACCAAATTAAAGTTTCATTTCATTTACAATATCTCATAGTTTATCCTTAGAAACTAGATGGCACCAAGCCTTAATATGCTTTGCCTATTTTAGTACTTCATTTTCTACACAATACAGCTATACTGCAAACTGTGGGAAATAAGATACTATGATTTAAATATCTGGCCATATTCATCAGCATCACTGTGCTACCTTACAGAAATCAGTGTGGATGCCAGTGGAAGATAAGGCTAGTTTCATAAACTTCATCCTCAAACTAATAAATGATAGATATTACCCTCTTCTTAGAAATTAGATATTTATTTGAAATTAAACTTACAGCCTGTAAAGCCAGGAGAGCTTCTAGTTGTAAAGTTATCCATTTACCTTGGTTGATGCAGAGAAAGCATTTAATAAAGTTGCTCCTAGCATCTGGAATGCAACATAAAAAAATAATTAGAATAGTGACAGTCTTCCAGTCTTTCACAAACTGTTACAATCTTACCTTGTAGCCAGATACAGGTGCAGCTGTCCTAGAGAAGCTGGTGTGATGATGTGAGGTATTGCCAGCTGTGCCAGGACAAGTAGGGTAGTGGATGTGTAACATATGCCACCACAGCTAGATGGAATTTTATAAAGAATTATATGTCATTCACGTATTAAACTTTTTTGTACAGATGCTTGTGAAGAAAAAATGTATTTGTAAAGCTGCTTAATTGAAAACTATGCCAACAGTGTGCCCTACAGGACAGAAAAAGAAACATACATGTATTATTGAAACTGTTTAAATGTATATGTTTTAACAGAGGATACTGGAAGAGAAAAGAAGTGGTTAATTTCAAACTTTGAAAGTAGTTTGAAATTAAATTACCTGACTTAGGCCATGAAGATTGTATCTTACAGTTCTCAATGTACCAAGAGACAAAAGATCTGTACTAGGAAGCTTCCTGCATTGTCATTGGGGTAAATTAATTGCTACTCTGGAAGAGTGGAAGTTTGAAATTGTTTTACGACTTCCATGAGCTGCAGCAGATCTTAGCAAGGGTGTGTGTGTGTGTGTGTGTGTGTGTGTGTGTGTGTGTGTGTGTGTGTGTGTGTGTGCGTGTGTTATTGAGATTTATGAGCTAAATCCTGACAGCTTCTAGCCAAGGGAGGAAGCATGGCAACCAGAAGTCAGATGACCAGATGCATGTGATGTCATTCTGTAATCCCTCACTGAAAATGATATTTGAATACTTGGTGAGACTGAAGTCACAGAATAGTCTGTTTTTGTAACCTGACAAGGAAGGATCCCTCACCTAATTCATCTTGCCTTGTTCTAGTAAGTAACCAGGGAATAATAATTATTTAGATCAGTCAGGAAAGTATAGTTAGATAAGTTAAGTACTGTTTTTCTGTAATTGTGTGAGTCTGTACACCTGTGTTATTTTTAATATTTCCTGTGTTTGAAACTCTGGTGTTTATTGTAAATAGATATTTAGTACTTTAATGTTCTTTTATTATTTATTATTAATATATATTTAAACTTTCCATTGTGGCTGGTCCTTTAATGAATATTTTAACCTTTGAGAGTGCTTATATCTATTTATTGGTGACACTGTGGCCACTCCTGAAAGCCTGGCAGTTTGGTCAACATTACCATATTAATTTTACTTGGTATACTTGCATATCTTTGCAAGAGCCTTGAAGTAGCTGGCTTTGGGGTGTCTGGTGGCAGTGTAACTACCTTATAGTCTAGGTAGAAAGGGGCATAGCTAATAAATCTGTGTCAGCCTTTTCCATGTGTGTGTGTGTGTGTGTGTGTGTGTGTGTGTGTGTGTGTGTGTGTGTGTGTGTGTGTGTGTGTGTGTGTGATCAAATCTCAAAGTGTGGGTGTGTCAGCTACTTGGACCAGGGGCATGAGGCACTAGTTTCACAGAGAGCGTGGCAAAGAACTTGGCCTGAACACTCAGCTGAGGTCTCAGTGGTATAGCTGTGCCAATGGGGAGTCTTACTGGGGACCTGGAGGGAAACCCAGACCCCTGACTGTTTTCTCTATGTGCTTTTAACAGAAATTGTGCTTGATGAAGAGAGCTGCATCTGGAAATACTGGGTCTATCCATTTTTATTGCAAGTGAAAATCCCGCTCCAGTGCCAGTGGTGAGGATTCAGGCTCCTTGATTACTGGCCCAGATTGGAGATGTCACATATTGGTGAGCAGTGGTGGGATATTAATTGAACTTCTGTAGCCTGTAAGAAGCTATCACTAAAGGTGTTCCCTCTCAGAAGCCACAAGATAAACATTCAGTTTTTCATTTCACAACCATTTTATTTATTTATGTTTTGTTAGTATAGTTTAGTCATGGAAAGCAGACAAAGATGTCAGCAGAGGGTCTATAACAAACTGACAAAGAACCAGTTGGCCAAGGTGTGTGAAGCCAAAGGACTGGTGCATGACAACCTGACTAAACAGGAGATGATTTTAATTTTAGTCACAGCTCAAACCAGTAACCAGGAGGATAACAAGTCTGGTGATGGGAATTTGCAGCTCTCAGAAACAGGACAGTTCATCTTTTCCCAAGAGGACTTACAAATTCATATGGAGTTAAAATGACCTGAACTGGAGGCCATCAGCAGAGAGACTTCAGCATTTGTAGGGCAAGGTAAATGACATACTGCAGTGTTTAGAGCTGAAGAAAAAGAAAAATAGCACTGGGGAATTATAATCTAGCCACTCTTAAATTTATTTTATTGCTTTGTGTGTTAAATTTATTTTTCATGAGGGACTGTGCGTAAAGGATGTATTGGACCATGGTAATCCCCCCCTCTAATAAAGTATCTCATAAAAAGAATGGAACTTACAAATATGGTAGCTGTAGCTATTACCTCCCTATATTACAAGGTGAAGGAGTGTATGTTAAAAGTAGGAAGAACTATATTAGTGGTAAGATGTATACTAATTGTAACAGTATGGGGTGGTTTAAATTACTTTGTGAATGTTATGTAAATCATTTTATTTATTTATTTTATTTATTTGACATTTGTTTACTGGGAAAGTCCGACTGGATATATGTCCATTTTCAGCAGAGGCCCGGCGAGAAAAGCTCTAGAAAGCAGCGTACAAATACATTAGGAACGATAGAAACATTTAGAGATAAGTATAATATGCAGTTTCAGTAGGATTACAAACTTAGATAAAACATAGTAGACAATATCAAAATCATGCGGCTTCAATTCCAGACAATAATACATGCAGTTATGGACTAAGTCCATTCAAGAATTCATACACTTATTAGAGTATATGATTGAAATGCTTAGGGAGATTTCACAGGAATAGCGGATGGTGATTAGTCGGGGTTTAAGCAGGGCTACTGCCAATGCTGTTGAAAGTGTAGTTTGAGGCTTTTTTTGAACTGGGTTAAGGAATATTGGTGAGTAAATTTGGCAGGTAGCATATTTCAAGTTTTGCCTACTGCGTTGGCGAATAGAGAGTCCCCAGCCACATTTATGCTCTTAGTTGTTTGTACCAGCAGTTTGTCAGCATTGCGTAGTGACCTCAGGTTGCTGTATGGTTTGATGATCTTATTTAGTGCTTGTGTTTTTTTGGGTTGATATAGTATTTTGTGGGTTATTATAAGTTGGTTGTATTGGAGAAGACTGGGCCACTCCAGCCATCCTAGTTGAGTTAGGTTGATACAATGGTGGGTCCTAGAGGCAGCACCTATAGCAAATCTAGCAATATGGTTGTAACAACTAGCAAGTTTGGTAAGGGTGACTTGGTTCAGGTTAGTAAAGTGGAGGGAGGCATAGAGAAGGGTAGATAGTAGGTGGGACTGAGGGATAGTGGTTCTTGCAAAAGGAGTGAGGAAGGGTTTGATCCTGTATAGGGAGCCCAGTTTTTGTTAACAGATTTGATGGCTTGATTGACATGGATATCATATTTTAGGTTGTTAGTGACTGTGATGCCCAGGAGTTTTGTGTGAGTATCTGGGGATATAATAGTGCCATTGTTGGAACTTATAGTAAAGAATGGTGAGGAGGATTTGCAGATGGAGGAAAAGATGAGCAGTTTACTTTTGTTGGGGTTTAATAGAAGCTGATGGTTTGCAAACCATTTTTCTACATCATTGAAAGTATTCTGGTTTAGGGTCATAAAGTCAGTTGAGGAGGAGGCGGTACACAATAAAATAGAGTCATCCGCGTATTGGATGCAGGTGGCCTTGGGAGTGATGGTGGGTAGGTCATTGATAAAGACTGAGAAGAGTAGTGGTCCTAGTAGGTCAGCCCAAGAGAAGAATGTATGAACATTATTATGAGGTTAAGGATAAGAATTAAAAGAATGCATTATACAAACAAACACTTAAGTGTAGCCAGGCTAAGTTCCAGTTCTTTGTGTTAGAACAGGTACCAAAGGATGTTAAGAGTGGTCCATGGGAGACAAAAACTGAATACAAAGAAGTATATTGGCAGCTTATTTTAGAAACTAACAAATACCGGGTCTTAATGAGTATGTGTCCCTAGGCCCTGTTTTATTGTTAAAAGCGGATGGGTTATAATTTTATACTTTCATACTTTTTATGTATTTTTTTTATATATTTTATGTGTTAATTTTTATATAGATCTTGAGCCTGCATTATCTGTTTTTAACCTTTAGATGGCGTTACACAATCATTTTGTTTGGCGGATTTAGATTTTATTATTTTTACATCTTATAGTGATTTTAAGATTGAAATTTTTTTTAATATTTAATATTCAATATTTGGTTATTTGTCCTATGTTCTCATACTCATCTTCCTCATCAATCAATTCTGTTTTTTTTTTTAGTTATTTTATCCCATTCCATTTTTTGCTCATTGGTGTTATTATAATATATTAATGACGTAACTGGCATTATTTTAACTGATGGAATGTAATTAATTGATAAATGGGGGTGTTGTTTAGGGTATTTAAACTTTGTAAATGTTTTTTTTTAATATGCATATAATGAAGTCTGTGTCAGGGCGAAAACGCGGTGATAAAGCTAAAGAGTTTATGCTTGTTCGCTTTAATGAAGTTTTCTACTTTGACATTTTGCTGCCTGCTTATTCCCCAGTGCTATTTTTTGTTTTCTTGGTTACATCCTACCATGTGAGGGTTTCTTGCACTGGTGTCCTCCTTTGGTTGCTGTGTTTTTTAGGCTGAAGAAAACGAGAAGCAATGTCAACAAGAAAGGGAGGTGCTGACTCTTCACCATGGTCATGGAGGTAATGGGGAGGGGAATAACTGAACCCCAGAAGCAATAAAGGTCAGTAAATTTCTTCCACAGTTTACAGAGGGTGATAATTTTGATAGTTTTATTCATATATTTGAAAGGGTATGTAAACAGTATAATGTTAACCAAGGGCTCTGGGCATAGTTCCTGACCCCCTTCCTCCACAGTAAAGCTATAACTGCTGTTTCAAAATTGTCTGATATTAATTGTTTAAAGTTTGATAAAGCAAAGAACTAATTACGTGAATGTTTTAAGTTAACATCTGAAGCTTACAGAAAAAAGTTTTGTGAGCTTAGATGCAAGCTAGATGAATGTGTGTGTGATTATATTGCTGAGTTAAGCACTTATTTTCATAGATAGGTGAGCAGGTGTCAGGTCACCACTTTTAAAGGGATGGCAGACATTTTGGTGAAGGAACCAGCCTTTAGCACTTTGCCTGAGGACATGAGAATCTGGATGGCAGACCGAGAATGTCACTCTGCAGATGAGCTGGGGAAGAAGGGGATCTCTACATCCAAGCAGGACATCACTGCACAAGAAGGGGACACCCAGTGCTACACATGGATATAAGGAAACCCATAGTGGGCAGCCTAAGCAACTCCAACAGAGTCCACCAGTAACAGGGGAAGCCACCAGTTCAAGTATCTAGCCAGGATCAAGGGTTATAGATGTCCATGGAGGCAAGGTTGGAAACAAAAGGTGGGGTGCTGGCAAGTGGGAATAACAGTATGCCAGTCAAAAGTTGTCTGGAGACAACAGTAGTACCAAGCTATCACCACAGTTTATATCCCGTCTTAGTGGATGGAAAACAGGCCACTGCTAAGTGAGACGCAGCCGCTGACATAACCATTGTGAAGCTTTCAGTGGTTAAAGAGGAGCAGTACTTGCTTGGGTAGTCCTGTGCAGTCAAAACTTTATGAGGGACCCCATTCCAAATGTCTTTGATCAGGGTTCACCTTGACATGGAGGATGGAAAAGGAAGCAAGAAAGTTGGTGTGTTTGAGAATATCCCTGCAGATGTCTTGATAGGGAATGATTTTGATAATGCAGTACCTTTTGTGCATGCAGTTACGCTCAGTCAGGATTGGAGACAGGCATGTGGGGTTGGTAGCCTGAGGGAAACCTAGACAGACCCCACACATGAAGCCAGGGCTGGTGAGGTGGCTATTTCATGGAGGAAGGTACTCTGTAGCTATGAGCCTGAAGGAGAGCCACAGCTGCTGGTAGGTACTAAAGTTCCCTTGGACAGAGTGACTGCAAGGGCAGAGGTGAGTGGTAGTACGCAGGCTGGCAGTGAGACACCACTGTCTGAGGATATCAGACTTCCAGTGTAAGGGGAGCTGGGAAGATTTACAAATGTAGAGTTGAAACAAGGTCAGCTCTCAGACCCTACACTAAGAGGCTTGAGGGAGGTAGCTAGGGAGGCACCTGATTCTCAAGGAAAATGGGAATTTGTATATTGGAAAGAAGGGTTAGTATATAGAGAATGGACCCCTGAGGGAGGGCTCAAAGATGAGGTAATACAGCAGTTGGTAGTACCTAGAGCCTACTGTCTGGCACTTCTAGACATAGTCCATGACATTCCTTTTACAGGGTACTGCAGGACCTCTGATCAGTGCCAAAAAGTAGGCAAGGCAGGACTCAGGAGACAAGGTCAAGTCTCCTTTGATGCCTTTGCCTGTGATTCAGGAGCCATTTCAGAGGATAGCAATGGATATTGTGGGGCCTCTGAGTACCCCATGTTCCACAGGGAAGAAGTATATCTTGATGGTAGTAGATTATGCTACTAGATATCCTGCGGTGATGATTCTTTCTACCATCGAGGCAGAAAAGGTGGCAAATGCTTTATTAGAAATTTTCAGCAGGGTAGGTTTTCCAAGAGAAATACAGACAGAGATGCCAATTTAATGTCAGACCTGCTGGCTTGTCTGTGAAAGTGCTGTGGGGTGAAGCACCTAAAAACCATACCCTGCCATCCCCAGACTAATGGTCTTGTGGAGAGGTTAAACCCTACACTAAAGACCATACTATGGTCATATGCAGATCAGTTTAGGAGAGAGTGAGATGAATATTTGCTCTATCTGCTGTTTGCATGCAGAGTGGTACCCCAGAATCAACAGGTTTATTACCCTTTGAGCTGCTGTATGGGCATAGGGTGAGGGGGGATTTAGATTTGATTTGTGATGAGCGGAAGGGTGAGTGTGAATCCCACAACGAGTTTGTTGTGGCATATATTCTAAACCTCAGGACAAGGTTTAGGAAGTTCATGGGCTTGGCCCAGGAGAACCTGTCATGAGCCCAACAGCAGAAAAAGTTTGGTATGACAAGACTGCTCGAGCCTGAGAGTATACCGTGGGGCAGCAGGCAATGGTTCTCATTGCTGTCAGACACAGTAAGCTGTAGGCAGCTTGGGAGGGACCCTTCAAATTGATAAGGAAAGTCAGTGATGTTAACTGCATGGTAGAACTATTAGGCAGGAGGCAGGGGCACAAACTGCGCCATGTTAAAATGATGAAACCTTATCATGATAGGGAGGCCCTGGTGCTTAGTATTTGCAGTGGATGGCAGGCTGCACCTGAGGGAAATCTATAGCTACAGTGAGCCAGTCAGCAAAATGCCAAGTTACTTTGGTGAAGCCCAGGGTTGCAAGTATATGATATGACAGTGCAGCACTGTAGTGGGATCAAGAATGCCAAGGCAGATGGGATCTCAAGACAGGGTATGGGTTAATATATTCCCAGATAGCCTCTTTCCTCTCAAGCAATGTTTCTCAAGGGTTACTTGAAAAACTAGTTTCAGTCTTCAAAGGGAGGAAAGATGTGATGATGTGTTGTATTTCCAGTTATGCCAAGAGAAGCAGAGCAGTGGATGTGTAACATATGCCAGCACAGCTAGCTGGAAGTTTGTAAAGAATTATATGTCATTCACATATCAAACTGATTTATACAGATGCTTGTGTCGAAAAATATATTTGAAAAGATGCTTAATTTAAAAATGTACCAACAATGTGCTTACTGGACAGAAAAAGAAATAAACATGCATTATTGTAAGTGTTTAACTGTATATGTTTTAACAGAGGATACCGAAAGAGAAGAGAAGAGAAGAATCTCAAATTTGAAAGTAGTTTGAAATTAAATTACCTGTCTTAGGCCATAAAGATTGCATCTTACAGTTCTCAATGCAGCTAGAGACAAAGTCTGTACTAGTAAGCTTCCTGTATTGTCATTAAGGTGAACTAATTGCTACTCTGGAAGGGTGGAGATTTGAAATTGTTTTTTTTTTTTATCAAAAATGTCTTTTATTTTCAGTTAAAATAACATTTGCATAATATTTTTACATATCATTTTAAACAACTATATACAATATTTACAATAGCCTGACTTTCAATTATATACACTGTATATTATTAAATATAGAATTAACAGATCAGTTATCAGAGATACAATATTGATTATTGCAGAGTGTCCAACAAAGATATAACTTTCTTCCAAGGATTATTTACCAATGGCCTGGGATAGATTTGTAGTTCTTTGATTTTTATTTCAATTGATGCAGTTCTCTTCAGTAAAGTGTAGAAATATTTCAAGGTCGGGGGTGTATTTGAATTCCACCTTCTGGTTACGCATTTCCTAGATATAGCAAGTATTGTCCATAACAAATGCATATTTGTCTTATTCAGGTAGGGACCTTCATTTACATTTAGTATAATCAATGCTTTAGTTAAGGTAAAAAATTCATTAAATAAAGCTTGTAAAAAATGATCAATTCCATTCCAATATAATTTCATTTTATTACATTCATAAACAATATGAATCCAGTCTGCTATATTTGACTTTTCACACCTCCAGCAAAAACCATTTGTAGTAGTACTGATCTTTTTAATTCTATCTGGTGTTAAAAATGCTCTATGTAAGTATTTTGAGTTAAATATTTTCCAGTACTGTATGTTAGAGGTGTAATTAACTGATAGTAAGATGTTTGTTTTAATTTCTTCTGTTAACTGCAATGACTGACCTTTTGTTAAGAACTGCCAGTATGATGGTTTGGTAATTGTTTTACATGTTATCAACTCTTTATATAGATTTGAAATGGAATTTTTTTTCACAAGTATTATATATAAATTCATACAGAAAACTTATTAGATTTGGAATATCTTTAAGTGAGGTTCATAGGTTCATAGGTTCATAGGTTCATAGGTTGGTACTAGGCTATCAGCCCTAGGGCCTATACAAGCCTAGCCTTAACAATTCCCTGGCTATTTCTATCCACACTGTTTACTTCCCTGGACCCCTGTCTAGCAGGGCAACTGACATGATCCCCGGGGTGAATTTCCTTTCTCCCATCCAATCATCAAGGTTCCTTTTGAAGAGGGCCAGAGAGGCACTCTGCTTGACATGTATGGGCAATCTATTCCAGAGTCTGGGGAGTCTCTGGGTCAGGAACCTATCCCTCCAGCATGTTTTGTTTATTGTGATGACAAGGTTTAGATCCCTGGAGCATGTGGCTCTGAGTGATTGGGATTTCTTTAAGTGTAGCATGTCCTTGTATGTTAAGCAGAGATCGCCTCTGAGTAGACGATATGCGACAGAGTATAGCTGGAGTTTTTTAAGGTGGTCAGCATAGGGCATCTGCTTTAGGCCTGTGATTCTTTTAGTGAGAGTTATTAATTAGTCTGCATAAATATTGAATGTACATTATAGGTTCATAGGTTCATAGGTTCATACTAGGTTATCTGCCCTAGGGCATTTGTAAGCCCAGCCAGAGTGTGTTTGGCTTTCGCCACCCATTTAAATGAATTTTACTATGCCCTTTTTCGAGGTTTAGTATACTGTGCCTCTGTCTAACAGTGACACAGAAGTGATACCTGGGGTAAACCTACGATCTCCCATCCACTCATCAAGATTACTCTTGAAGAGAGTCAGTGAGGGACTCTGCCTAACTTGGACTGGGATTTTATTCCAGAGTGAAGGGAGCCTCTGGGTTATGAATCTGTCCCTCCAGCATGTCCTATTTATTTCTGTGCTGAGGTTCAAGTCCCTCGAGCGCATAGCTCGATGGGATTTGGATTTTCTGAGGTGCAGCATGTCCATTAATTCTGGGTTGGACATGGCTTTATATGTCAGGCACAGATCGCCTCTAAGCAGGCGGTATGCAACTGAGTAGAGCTGGAGTTTCTTTAACCGGGCAGCATATGGCATCTGTTTGAGCCCTTTGATCATCTTGGTGAGGTACTTTTGGGGTCTTTCCAGTTGCTGCAGGTGTCTGGTAAGGTACATCCCAAAAGGGCCATTGTACTCAATAATGGGCCTGATGAGGGATGAGTAAAGAGGCACAATGACCTCCCCTGATCTAGATGTGAATCCCTTCATGATTAGGTGGGCTATATAGAAGGTGTTTCTAACCACTTTGGCCACGTGGTTGTCAAATGAGAGATTGCTATCAACTTGGGTCCCCAAGTCCCTAATTAAGTCTTCCATACTTAATGGATTACCACCTATGTGGTAATTTGTGGGCACTTTGTTTTTGCCAAAGGGGATGACTATACACTTTTTGGCATTTAGCTTGAGGCCATGGCTCTGGCACCAGTTGTCTGTTTCTATGAGACACTTTTGGAGGATGCTTGTGTCAGCTGGAGAGTTGATTATGATGCCCAGTTTGCAGTCATCTGCGAACTTGGTCAGCCACAGTCCTTCCATGTTTGCCTGTTCCTCTGAGAAATATATACCGAACAAGAGAGGTCCCAGGACTGAGCCTTGTGGGACGCCACTTGTAACTGGTTTGGAGTCTGACATGGCTCCAGCAATTCTGACCATGTGGGTTCTGTCCTTGAGCCAGTTTGCCACCCATCTAGTGACATAGGGGTTTATATTTAAGTTGGATAGCTTATCTATGATGCCCGAGTGGGGTATTGTATCAAAGGCTTTTGTGAGGTCTAGGTAGGCTGTGTGGACCACTTTCCCCTCGTCAATGGCCTTGGTGACTGTTTCAAAGAAATCGACCAGGTTTAAGAGGCAGGATCTGCCCTTAACAAAGCCGAACTGGGTAGGATCCAGTGTCTGTAGGTCCCCAATATCTTTATTTATGAGTTCCATGATGATCCTTTCCATAGCTTTGCAGACCAAGCTAGTCAGGCTTATGGGACGATAGTTTCCAGGATCCATTGAGGCACCACCTTTGTGGAGAGGGACCACTGTTGCTGTATGCCACTCTTTGGGTACATATCCTGTAGTAAGGCTGAGATTGAACAGTAGCTTTATGTTTGGGTTCAGCTCATCTTGGAGTTCATGTAGGATGCAGCCCAGGACACCATCTGGTCCCATTGATGCTGTGTTTTTTGCTTTGGAGAGGGCGTTTTTTACCTGAGCATCTGAGATGTCAGGGGGGCAGCACTCTGCTGGAATAGATATTTGCTCTTTTGGTGGGGAGGGGGGGGGGGATTTGCGCTGAACCTGTCAGCCAGGATGTTGGCAATGTCTGTGGTTTCAGTGTATTTTTTGTCATTTTGGACTAATTCTGAGCATATCTGGGAATTCCCACCCAGGGTCCTAACATAACTAAAGAAAGCTTTGTGATTATCTTTAGTGTCCTGTGCAATTTTTCTCTCGAAACTGGCCTTAGATGATTTTATGAGTGCCAGTAGTTTTTTGCTAATACTAATCAGAGATGCCTTCCCTTTTTGGGATTTTGCTCTATTTGTAAGGTTAACCAGTCCTGTGTTGAAATATTGTAAGCAGTTTTTATCATATGTATATCTAAAATATTTAATTTATTTACACATTGAAACCAGCATAAGAATCCATTTTGTTCCTATGAGGTTATTGTTTCCCCTATATATTTTGTGAGGAAAGTTCTTAGTGATGGTAAATGGGGTTAAAAGGTCAAACCAAAGTTTTAGATCTATGTTTGCAGTTTCCTAAAGGAATTGATGTAATGATTAAGCAGTGTTGTTTTAGAAGGTTTTGTTATATTATATTGTATACTTATGCATAGTATGTACCAGGGTTTGTTTGATTTGTCTACTGTTAATTTTTTTTAACAGATTAAACTAATTTGTTAATATAGCCATTGTTAATTCTTTCCAGTTGGCAAAATAATTTGGGTTTATCCAGTCTATTGTAGTTTTAAGCACATATGCTTTTATATATTTTTCTATTTCTGGGAAGTTCAATCCTCCTTGTTTCCAGGGTCTAATGTGATGAGTTAGAGCTACTCTATTCTTTTTGGGATATCATAACAATTTTATTAAACATGAGTTTATTTCTTTAAGAATGCATCTTTCAGGAATTAACTGTATTGCTAATATAATATAATTTTGCTCCACTATTGTTTCAATAAAATGTTTTAATTTATTAATATTGTTTTGTTTATATTTTGCATAACACTATTCCTAAATAATGTAGTGTAAGTTCTTGTTTTCCTATGTTGGATTTATCTGTAACTTGTAGTTCTTTTTTCTTATTTAAAAATAGAAATTTTGATTTTGATCTATTAAAGTGTAGATCTGAAATCTTATAAAATTTCTCCATTACTTCTTTTAGCTCTCCTAATGACTCACTGGAGTTTGATAGGGTTAATAGAGTATCATCAGCAAAAAGCATTATTTTAGATATGTACTGGTCATAGACTCTATTCCTTTTATTCTTGGAGTATTGCATATTATTTCTGCAAGTATTTCTATAACCAAAGCAAATAAAATAGGAGAAAAGGGGCATCTTTGTTTAGCATCTTTCATTATATGGCTAGATTCTGAGGTGAAAGGACTTAATTTTATGTAGGCTAAGTTATTAATATATATGTTTTTAGTAATAAGATGAAGGGAGGAGGAAATTCAAATAATGCTAAAGTTTTAAATAGATTCATAGGTTCATAGGTGGGTACTAGGCTATCGTCCCTGGGGCCTATACAAACCCAGTCAAAAAGGTACCCTGGCTTTTGCCACCCAAGAAAATTATTTTCCTGTGCCACTGTCGAGCAGAGCCACAGAGGTGATCCCCAAGGTGAATTTCCTATTTCCCATTCAATCATCAAGATTTTTCTTGAAGAGTGCTAATGAGGAGCTTTGTTTGATATAGATAGGTAGTTTATTCCAGAGTATGGGAAGTCTCTGGGAAAGGAATCTATCCCTCTGGCATGTTCTGTTTATTGTGGTGACAAGGTTTAGGTCCCTAGAGCATGTAGCTCAGAGGGATTGGGATTTCTTTAAGTGGAGCATGTCCAACAGCTCTGAGTTTGACATATTTTTGTATGTTAGGCAGAGATCACCTCTGAGTAGGCGATATGCGACCGAGCAAAGCTGGAGTTTATTGAGACGGTCTGCGTAGGGCATCTGTTTGAGGCCAGTAATCCTCTTTGTGAGGTATTTCTGTGGCCTTTCCAATTGTTGTAGATGTCTTGTGAGGTACATACCAAAAGGGGCGTTGTACTCTATAATGAGTCTAATGGGTGATGAGTAGAGGGGAACAATGACCTCTTTTTTTTTGGATGAGAAACCTTTTGTGATGAGGTGTGCCACGTAAAAGGATTTCCTGACTACTGTGGCAATGTAATTATCAAAGGAGAGACTACTGTCCACCTGTGTCCCAAGGTCTCTTATCACACAGATATTCCCAGTTAAGGGAATCAAAGGCTTTTTCTATCTCTAATCCGATTACAAGTATTTCTCTATCTTCTTTATTCACATAATCTTTAAGAGTAACTATCCTTTTAATATTATAATGTGTGTGCCTGTTATATAAAAATCCAGTTTGATCATTATTGTCTTTGAAAGTGGGATTTTTATTCTGTTAGCTAGGATTGACATGAATATTTTGTAATCATTATTCAATAACGATATAGGTTTGTATGAGGTGCAACAGTCTGATAGTTTATTATCTTTTAGAATTGGTGTTATGAAAGAATATTTCCATGAGGGTGGTATTTTTGCTTCTGCCTGGACTTCAACAAAGTTTTATGAAAAAGGGAGATTACTGTTGAAGGGAAGAGTTTGTAGATTTCCGTAATTATACCATCTATCCCTGGAGCTTTGTTAGATTTACTTTCTTTTATCTTATCAGCAATTTCTTTGTAGGATATAGGTTTTTGTAGGTCTAGTTTTAAGTTTTCTGGAATTTTTTTTATATTGATAAGGTTTGTATCTAAGTTTATTTGGCTGTTATCTAAATCTTCTTTTTTGAAGTGTTCCATATAATGGAACCAAAATGCTTCAAGGATGTCTCCTATAGCTGATACTTTTCCCCCTTTATTTTCATGATATATACTACTAATGTTATTTGCTTTAGATTGTATTTTAATTATTGTAGATAAGTTATGTAGATATCTGGGGAGGTGGCTAATTAGTTTATTTTTAATTTTTCCAAGGATAGACAAGTTGTGTGTGTTATAATTTCATTATATTTTTTATGTAATTCCTCTATTTCTTTTTTTTTACTTCTGGACAATTCTGATTTTTTTTCAATTTTGCTGCCAACAGTCTGGTTTGCAAGTCTAATTATTCATATTCCAAATCTCTAACTTTATTTTTGTACCAGCTAAGGGTCTTACCAAATAAATACTCTTTTAATGAGTCCAAAACCATGACTCTACTGATTTCTGTTATATTATTAATTTCAAGAAATAATTGTAGTTCTGACAACATCCAGGGTCTGAATTCTTTAGTTTTCATGATATATGATGGAATTCTAGTAGAGAGGATTAAAGGTTTAAACTCTATTTGGAACTTCATTATCAGACAGTCATGATCTGAGAAGGGACATGGAACTATTGAGAAGTTGAGGATTTTTGTTTGTAAATTTTGAACTATGAATAGTTTGTCTGTTCTGGTTTGTGTTCCAAATCTATGGTCTTTATGGGAAAATAATAAGGATTTATCATCTTTTACTTTAAAAGTGTCTATTAAATGAAATGAATTGATCCATCTTTTTAAGGATTTTGAAATAGTCGCTATGCAAAAAGACTTCTTGGTGGTTTCAGAAGCTTTTAAGGTACAATTAAAGTCTCCTCCCAGTATAATATTTCCTTTATAATTGTTGGAAATAAAATCTAGGTGTTTTTTAAGCATTACTGCTTCAATTCCTGGGAACCAATATAGATTAGCTAAGGTCCATATTCTGTTATTAAATTTAATTTAATTATAACAAATGCTAGTAGACCTTCTTTGTCTTCATATTTATAAATAACATTTGGAGTGATTATGTTTTTCTTCCAGAGGATTGTCTTTGTTCTATAGGAGGATTGAGCTAAGACTGTATAGTTCTTAGGGTTCAAAGTAAAGCTATCATTAGTCCTAAAATGATTTCCTGAAGAAATACTACTTGTGCCTTATTTAGATTTAAATATTTTAGTAAGTTTGATCTTTTATTTGCATTATTTAAGCCATTAGTATTTAATGATAAGAATGTTAAATCCATTTTAAGTTATTGTCAAAAGAAACATTGTGCTTATTTTTATTTATTTATTTATTTATTTATTTTTGATTATAGTAGTTATACCATATTCTCTGATAACACTGAATGTTATTTTTATGTGTGTAAAATTGGGAGTGTAATTTAATGTTCTTTCTTCTTTAAATGCAAGTAGGGTAAAACTCTGGTCAGGCATTAAAAAAGTACTTCTATAAAACATTAATTCTAAAGTATCAAAAACAATTAAATATGAATTTCCCATTAAACATGGAATGAAAGTCATTCCTAATCCAATATATAAAGATAGATCTACTGGATTATCACTCATACCTTTAAACAATATCAACTGAGCTCCATATATTAAATTATTATATGGAGAATTTTCTTCAAAGAGATTTGAAATTCCATATTATTCTATTATTATTCTATAGTATTTTATATATCAGGATGGAATGTTAGTAGTGTAAACAATTATTATGTTGACTAAGAGAATATCCAATATTTCGTTACCCTTAAGAGATCCCAAACATGTCAGATATGTAATTTCGGATAAATTAAATGCAACACAGGAGCATACACTAAATAAGTCAACAACAAATAGATTATTACTAAAATAATTTGACTAAAAGGACTCTGTAGGAGACGAGTGATTACCAATGAAATATGAATTTACTGTAGGTGTACTGTCTTCCTTTACTTTCCCACTCTTCAGCTCACCAACTTCATCTTACACTTATGAAAAGACATGACTTATCAGTGGTATCCTGACTCTGAGTAGAGGTGCCCTACATTCTAGTGTGCAGTGCTTTTACATATTTATAGATTTACAAAGCAGAGTCTAAGAATGAACTATGATCACCCTGACAATTCCTACCCTGCATTGGGCACCTCCTGCTTCCAGAATGGGTAATCACATCAGGTCTAGAATGAATATGTAGGTACCCATATGGTAATCAAGACTTACCTTAGGTAAGTATTAATCAAATAGTGTTTAGAGCATCTTAGAGAGTTCTCGGGGCAGTTAGAATACTCTTAAGCCTCTCCTCCCTTGACCAAAAATAGAGATATCCCCTTCCCTTTCTTTCCCTTGTTTTAAATCAGTACTAATAAAAGAAATTCAGCAAACATAGGTAAACAGAAATAATATTCAGTAGTCCATCTTGTAAATGACTCGCAATCCATTAAACAAGTCAGTGACTAACATCACTTTAGTAAACATTATAAAGACTAATTTCCTAGCTCTTTAAATTTTCTGATAAAGCAAAAAGTTAACAATAAGTTATTTTAACTAAAAGTGTGAAGCATTTCAATTTTTTCTTACATGCATACATTCCTACTTATATTGTAATGTCAATAGCTGTCTTTGAAATCTGTACAATACTTCACCTCTTCAAATCATTTTTTTTTTCAATTCAGGTACTGTTTTGTCAAAATGACAACCATATTTCAAGGGCACAATTAATACTTAGACTGATGTTTCAAATAAATAACTTGTCAGTTGCCAATTGAGTTAGTTTAGAATGTATGGTTAGTGCAAATATAGCATTTTGCAAAAATAATATGTATTTTTTCGTGTGCTCTAGAGACTGTCATATGCAAGTGACACATAGCATATATAGAGAAGATAGCTTATGGATTCAGGTTGTTAAAGTAAGTTATACTTATTAATCAGGCAGTTTCATTTAAGTTCACAAGTAATTTGGGGACATTTCAGTTGATTTTCCAGGATGTGTAGTCCAATGTGAGTAACTGAGTCTACTTTTCCTCATAAACATGTGTCACAATTCAGTAAACAAAGCAGAGTCTAACATCTGTCTAATAATCATTATAAAGACAAATAATAGTAATTTCCTAGCTCTTCAAACTTCCTGATATCGCAAAATGTTGACAGTAAGCTATTTAACTGGAAGACGAATACATTTTAATACTTGTGGATATACATTTTTACTTATACTGTAGTGTCAAGAACTGTCTTTGAAATCTATGCATTACTTCACTTCTTTCAAGTCATTCATTTTACATTTCAGATTATATTTTCTCAAAATGTCAATAGCATTTCAAGGGCACATTTAATATTTAAACTGATATTTTAAATGAATAGCTATCAGTTGCCAAGTGAGTTTGTACAGAGTGTGAGGTAACTGCAAAGATAACATGTTGCAAAAAGTAATATGCATCTTTTAATGTGCTCTAGAGACTGTCAATTTCAAGTAACATATAAAATGTAACTTTTACAGTGCAGACAGCTTGTGGAGTCAGCATGTTAAACTGAGTAATATGTTTTAATCAAGCAGCTACATTTAAGTGCATATGTAGTTTGAGAACATTTCAGTTGTGTTTCCAGGAATATGTAATCCTATGAGGATAACTCATAAAATATTTACAAATAGTCCTATTATGTATTTATTTTACCTTGCTTAAGTTGTTTTCATTTTAATAACAAAACATTACTTTTTCTTATTGTTTGTTTTCTGTGAAGCTAAATGAACTTCGCAGGTTCACAGTGTCCTTAGAAACTGCAGCGATTGTTTACTGTTGCTATGGCAATGCAAATAAAATGTGAAGAAAGCTTCACTTCTCTTAACCAACAGTACATTTTCCCTCCTTTTTTATGTAATTGTTAATACTAAAAGGAAATAATTCAAAGGACATATGTACATGAATGGAACATTTCAGAGTAAATCGCGAACATGTCCCGAATCCCAATAAGCATAACAGTGACTATCATTAATCTAATAAATATTGTAATAACAATTAATTAAGTTCACTATTCCAGTTAGTCTACCTTAAAACTAGATTATTTTAGACTATTATTTATCTATCTATAGATAGTGAGTTATTAAATATATGCAGACTATATTAGTATAGTAAATAGGAGAGAATTTAGAAAGGGAGATAGGATGCAGTTAAAATAAATAATGAGAAAAGAGAGAAGAGAGAGAAAGAAAAGAGAAAATTAAGAGAAAATACACATATACTATGTATGTTGATTTACAGTATAAATATTTTATGTGCTATATAACCCTCTTTCTGTGAAAGAAATGTACCCTGTTTTACACACCTGAGGTAATGTGAAAACTCTCATGTGTCATCTATTTTCCAAAAATATAGATAAAGATTCTGGTAGTTAGTTACCTTTGTTTTAAAATTCCAAGCAGTAAAATTGGTCCTTTAAAGTAATGTTAAAGCAATTCATATCATAGTATATGCTTTGAGAGATTTGGCTGTAACAGTATCAGTCTTTTGCTTCTTCTTTCTGATGTCTGTCCAGACATTGATTTCTTTTGTTCTTTTGAGAGAAGGTGACATCCAATTCATATCTTCTGGTAAAGTAATCACATTATTAGTTTTAATAAATGAAGAGGCTTCCTGTAAGTCAATAAAAGTCCTCATCTTGTTGGCATAGAGTATTCTTATCTTAACTGGATATGCAAGTTGTACCTTGATGTTCTTTTGTTTTATTGGCCACACTTTTTTCCTTTGTTCCATTATTCTAGATGAATAGTCGTTATCAAATGTTATCAGGCTCCATTTATATTTTAGGGGTGCCTTCCTCCAAGCAGATCTTAAAATCAGTTCCTTGTCCAAGTATGAAAGAAATTTGATAATTATTGAGCTCTGTGTGCCCTTTCAATGCCAAAGGAAAGTCCTTCTTTTACATTTAAAAAGTCAAGGATCCAACTTGATAAAAAATAAATAATATCCTCATCTTCTGTTTTTTCAGGTAATCCGCAAATCCTGATGTTAATTATCCTCTCCCTATTTTCCCAAGTCATCTACTTTATTAACCAACCAAGTGTTTTGTTAAATAAGCAGTTCTTTCTGGGTTTCCTCTTCCATAAGTCATTTAGAGAAACCTCTATTCCTGTTATCCATGTCTGGTGTTGTTGTAGTATTTCCTTGAGGGTGTCAGCCTGTTTTTGACTGCTTGTTTTAAGATTTTCTAGGTTCTCTTTAAAATCATCCATCTTCAAAGACAACTCCTGCAGGGTAGATGTCATCTGTTGTAGTTCCTTCTTTAAGGCAGCATCCTGGTGAGAATTCCTTGAGTTGCTCATTTTAACTGAATATATCTCCAAGCTTTTTGACAGGAAATCATTTGTAAAAGTTCACCAAAGTTTCTAATTATGTAAATTAGTCCTTTATCTATAAGATTTTATACTTTGAAGAAAAAAAATAATATTTTCCCTGTCTTATTTAACTAGTTATATGGAGCTCTAAAATACTGCTGCTTTCAGTTAGCCATTCAGGTTCTGGCCTTGAAATTGTTTTTTGACTTCCAGGAGCAGCATCAGGTCTTAGAAAAGATCTGTGTGTGCTAAATCCTGACAGC
Source organism: Protopterus annectens (assembly GCF_019279795.1). NCBI lineage: Eukaryota > Metazoa > Chordata > Ceratodontiformes > Protopteridae > Protopterus > Protopterus annectens. Next base: position 1,822,739,341 of record NC_056731.1, on the reverse strand, counting down.
TTCTAGACAATGGGGGAAGCATGGCAACCAGATGTCAGATGACCAGATGTATGTGATGTCATTCTGTAATCCATCGCTAAAAATGATATTTTAGTACTAGGTGAGACTGAAATCTCAGAGCAGTCTGTTTTTGTAACCTGACAAGGAGGGACCCCTCACCTACTTCACTTTGCCTTGCTCTAGTAAGTAATTAGAGAATAATTCTTTAGATTAGTCAGGAAAATATAATGAGATTAGTTAAGTATTGTTTTTCTGTAACTGTGTGAACCTATCCACCTGTGTTATTTTTAATATTTCCTGTGAATGAAATTCTGGTGTTTATTGTAAATAGATATTTAGTATTTTCATGTTCTTTTATTATTCATTATTAAATATATTTAAACTTTTCATTATGGCTTGTACTTTACAGAATATTTTAACCTTTGAGAGTACTTATACCTATTTATTCATGCCACTGTGGCCACTCCCAAAAGCATGGCTATTTGGTTGACATTACCATATTAATTTCACTTGGTAGAATTGTGTACCCTTGCAACAGCCTTAGAGTAGCTGGCTCTTGGGTGTCTGGTGGCAGTGTAACTACCTTATAGTCTGGGCAGAAGGGGGCATAGCTAGTAAATATGTGCCTATGTATGTGTGTGTGTGTGTGTGTGTGTGTGTGTGTGTGTGTGTGTGTGTGAAAATCAAATCTCAAAGTGTGTTTGCATGAGCTACTTGGAGCAGGGGCATAAAGCACTGGTTTCACAGAGGGAGTGGTGAAGAACTTGGCTTGGACACTCAGATGCGGTCTCAACTCTATAGCTGTGCCAGTGCAGAGTCTTTTTGAGGATCTGAAGGGAAATCCAGACCCTGGACTGAGTGTGTTCTCTGTTTGCTTTTAAGGGAAATTGTGCTTGATGCCGAGAGCTGTATCTGGAAATACTGTGTGTTTCCATTTTGTTCCAAGTGAATGTCCCCCTCCAGTGCTAGTGATGAGGATTCAGGCTCCTTGATTACTAGCCCAGAATGGGGACAGCACACCTGGTAAAGCTACATCTGAAAATAATATAGTCTATAGGTATATTTCCTTAGAGAATTAGTTATGGCTTTCTGGGCTTTTTTGCGATTCAGGAAATAATTCTATGAATATAATTTTGAAATCTGTAAACATATATATATATATATATATATATATATATATATATATATATATATATTAAGGGATAATTTAAATCATCATCATTTTCAACATTATCATGATGCCTTCTTTTTTTGCTTTATTTCTCAGTGAATGTTTCTTATTCAGTTTTACTTGACTGGTGTTAAGGAAATGCTGTACTGAAGTATGTCTGTTGTTGCCAATTGGTCTGATCTGAAATGAAAACACTCCAGTGTTTCACACCAGTTCTTTTACTTGGTTAATAAATAAAATACAATAAAAATAAATAAATCACTGTAGGTAAGCACAGCTATATATGATACATGCACTGTGGTTCTTGCCTATGGTACTTGTGTCACATGCCCTTCAATGCTCCAAGGCTGAGAAAGATTTTGAATTGTGCTTCTTCAGAACTACATACAAGCAATAAATGCAAGTCCTTCAATGGGACCATGTATACTACGCCTATGCATCCAGGGGTCTATCTCAAGAATAACTTGTATGCAGTTTGTGGCAAGTTTTTACTCTTCCATGGAAACCAGACTAGCCACTGTAGAACTATAGGCTATTATACAGTTGTCACAAGCCAAAACAGAGGATTTCCTGTACTCAGCCATTAAGAGGAGATTTTTGTGCTAGCATAGTTATTTACCTGCAGTTTAGTGCATGCACCAAACTAGTTGAAAATAGACACCAAGATATTAAGCTCCCCTACCCCACCTCTGGCAATAGTCTGGTATAGGATCTTTTCTAGGATATCTGAAACTGGCATGTACTATTCTAGACTCATAGGATATTAAAGGTTTCAGTAAAAGTAATTCCCAGGCACTACGTTTGTGAGCTGATGCTTTCAATTTAGGATTTTGTGTGGATGTGAAGCCAATACTTCTAAAGAGCTGGGAAACGGATGGGATCTGTTTTACCTTGAGCATGACTCAGGACATAGAAGGTAAGTTAACCTTTGCATCCTTTTATTATCTGATAGGAAAATGAGTGTTAATAAAAGAAAAATGCTGGAAATATCTTTAGCTATGCTGGACAAAACTGAGATTTTACTTTTAAGAAGGGATAGGACTGCCTTTCTGCCTTAATGCTGAAAACGTCTTTAATACATTCTACCTTAATCTCTTCACAGCTAATGTAACCATCTGAGAAGCTGGATAGTAGTGTAAAAATGCAGTATAGTACTCATGTGGAAACTGAAATTCACCAACACCACCTGTGTAAAGGTTATACACTCTATCAAAATTTATACCCTTAATAGGAACTTGGCACATTGATAGATACGCTCATTTGACCAATATGTATCAGATACTGTTAGAAAATTCCTACCATGCCCTATTACTCATTAAAGGTATATACTCCAGATCCAAGGAATCTATTGCCCCCCACTCCTCCTGCCTAACCAGGCTCATAATAGAATATAGTATCCCTTTGGCCATATATGTAGCCAAACATATTTCTCTTGGCTTAATTTCCCCAAGTCTTTTGGGTTTCTAATACCATTATGGAAAAGGACCCTGTTCCTAAATTAGGATTTAGAAAAAGGTTCTGAAATAAGTAATGAAGAAGACAGAAACAGGGAGGTAGTATAAAGAAAAAAATAATTATATTTGTAAAAGGGTAAATGACAGAAAGAGAACATTTAAAGGGATAAGTACAAAAGCAAAAAGAAAGGAAATGGATAGAAAATAATATATACAGCTAAAGACTGGGGCTTGATATAATGGTTAAGGTTTCTGACTCACAGACACAAAGTACAGTGTTTGATTCTCACATTTGAGAAGGATGTTGGTTAAGCTTAGAAAAGGCCTATTGAGAAAGTTAGCCTAGTAATTCGCTATAAATTTATAAAACCATGACTCTAAAACAAATGAAAATTTTAGAATGCTTTCTTTAAATGTGAATAGTATTAAGAATATAGTAAGTAGAACAAGAATTTTGGAATAATGATGTAGATGCAATTATATTAGAAGACACAAGATCGTTAATAAATGAAGAAAGATTACAAATAGAGAAACTATGGGGAGGAAAGATAATCCAGAATTTAAAAAAATGGGAGGTGTTCTGGAATGGCCATATTCTGTAGAAATGCAGTAAAGATATTAGTTGTATCTTTAGGAAAAAGTGGAAGATTAACTATTGAGGAATTAAAATTGAAAGAACAAGCTTACAAAATTACATTATGTGCTTATACTTATTCTAATGAAAGGGAAAGCTTATTTAATCCAATTTTTGACTATGTAGTCAGGAATCTGAATATTATAATAACAGGAGACTTTAGTTGTGATTTAAGAGGCAAGTGCAAAAGAAAGGAAATTATATATGAAAAATGTTAGAAGCTATAAGATGGGGTAAGTTAAAACTTTGGGACACAAATTCATGGACTTACAAATGAGGTATGCATAATACTGAAATAGATTAATTTATAGTATCAGAAGGTTTAGTTACAGGAGAGGGGGAGGCTGCTGAAACAGGATTTTCTGATCATTTTCTGCATGGCTACATATAAATGAAAATGAGGAATGGATTAAAGAAGGAAAGTGATTAGTAATAGAGTTATGCAAAGATCATATCAGTATGAGAACATTAAATTGGTCTGAATGGTGGATATTTAAGGAAAAATATAAAAAATGTTTCATAGTGGCAATATGATGTGAGAAAAGTAGAAATAAAAGAACATATAAATCACATCTGGATAGAGGAAGGATGACAAGGAGACATGGTGGTGGAATGATCATAAGATTTTTATGAAAATAATTTAAAAGAGATTAGAAACCAAAATGTAAAATATTATGGAAGATAGCATAGACAGTATAAATGGGAAGGATTGTCAAGAATTATTAATGGCAGTTAGAGAAATTGTGGATAATATTATGAGCAGAAAAGATGAAGTGAAAATCATGAAAGGAGACCTTAATAAGGCAGTTGACACAACTGGATATGAAATCTTATGGGTAATAATGAATGGATGTAATATATGTGAGAAAGTTATAAATTATGTATGTCAGCATATAGTAATAATAAAGTAAAATACTTGTAAATGGTTGGTTAAGTCAAGAAGTACATATGAAGAGTGGTGTAAGACAGGGATGTCCAATAAGTTGTATACTCTTTGCATTAGTTATGAATGTGGCAGTATGTGAAATAAATTGCAAAATGAAGGAGGTGGGTATATAACACCTGAATGATTACAAATTCCAGTTCTGTTAACATATGTAGATAACATTATAATAAGATGACATTATAATTGAAAATAAATATTGATAAAATAAGTAATAATTTGCACAAATGAGTGTCTAGACATGATAGAGATTACTTTAAATAAAGAGAAAAGTAAAGGTTTAGGTGATGTAGCAAAAACTTTGGATATTTATTTTACAATGAATGAAATTTCTGTGTTAGGTATAACATTTGGGAATAAAGATGTAAGTACAATTCACTGGGAAAACAATAAAAGAAATAAAACAAACATCTTTTCTGGAGAACACTTAAATTATCATTCAGAAAAAAAGGTGTAGTGTAGTTAATAAATTCAGTACTGATTGGGAAAATAGCATACTTAGCAAGTGTATTTATATTGCCAACAGTATTTGAAAAGGAATTATGGCAGATTTTTTTTTTCATTTGTGTAGAGCTCTCAATTAACCCAGTAAAAAGATGAGTTTTGTATGTAAAGAAAGAAGAAAGTTTAATGTTAATTAACCCATTGGTATACACTGCTTCATTAAATTTGTACAAAGTGTTAAAGTGGATTAATGAAAAAGATGAGACATTAGTAGTAAAACTGTATGAATATAAGTATGATACATTTTAGGGTATGGTAAAAAGAGTAAAGGAGAAAAAGAATGTATAAATGAAGAAATAAAATGTTACCAAAATATTTTTGTGGAAAATAAAAATTGACGATATAGAAAAAGACAGAAAAGTATGGTAAAAGAATGTAATGACAAAACATTGCTATGTAAAACCATAGGAAAATCTAACAGATGAAAAAAAATAAAGCTATAAAAACAAGTAGAAAATGGTGTAATCAGAATGTAGAATGTCAAGTTTTTTTGTGCAGACTGGTAATAAATAAAATGCCAGTGAAAGGAAATATGCCATATAAACAGAAAAGGTGTAGAATATGTTTACATTGTCAAGAATAAACTACAGAACATGTGTTTTTTTGAAATGTAAAAGAGTAAAAAAAGTTATGGGGAAAACTATGTAAAGAACATTTTCTGAAGATATAAACGTAGATAAAATAAATGTGGATATGATTAAATATGGATATTATAAGAATAGCTGTAAAGAATATGTTAAAAGAACAGATAAATCATTATTTTATGTTCTATGGTTTATATGGAATGGAAGAATAAATAAAATTACATTTAATTGTAAATGGATTTTAGCACAATATTAAATAAACTCAGATCATAGTTATGGAAAAAGATTTGGGGGTCTAATAGGGATGGAAATTTAGCACGATTGCAAAGGAAATTATGAATATGTGTAAACAAATCTGTGTATTTATATATCTGTATATATATATATATATATATATATATATATATATATATATATATTTATAAATATGTAAATATTTTATAAATAAGAATTATTTTTGTATATAAATAAAGGACCTGATCCCTAATCTTTTTGATAGGTGCCATGGGATCTTTTAAATCCATCTGAGCTACCACCAGCTCAAGAGCAGATGGAGCCTCAGTTTAACATCTCATCCAAAGGACGGCAGACTCAGGCGTGCATCACCCCTTTATGCTGCACTGCAGTATTAGCAATTGATCTACCTGATGTTGGACTAGAACTCTCAGTCTTCTGCTCCAAATGCAAGTCTGCTGCCCAAAACAGTAAAACAGTAATCCTTCTGCAACCCCCCCCCAAACATCTGGTCTGAAATAAAAAAATCAGGTGGTTTATTGGACAAACCCAGTAAATACCAGCTTCACACTTCTATAAATGGATCTGTCAGTTTATGCACACTATAAATGCACATACATGTAAGACTTGTGGGCTAAATCATTTATACCCTTTCCTCACAGCTCCACATAACCAGATAAGTAGGTTTTGTACAGATGCTTTGGTTTTTCCATGACAATTTCTCACCAACAGAATATTAAACATAAAAAACAGCTTAAAAGAAATATTTCAACTGCCAGCATACCAGCATAATCAGTATTTTCTGAAATTCTTATAAGCATACAGGGCTTTCACTTCTTTTCCACAAACACTCATTTACATGTTTCCCTTACCACCTGAATTTTTCTTCACTCTTAAAATCTGCAGCTATTATATTTATCATAAATTCTGCTATTTCAGTTATTCACTCTGTCACAACTTACCTACCATCAGCAAAATTCTGGAAAGAAGTACTATTCAAATATCTCATGCACTCCATCCATCTGTGGTCTTCTTAATGATTCCCAATAGTGGATTAGAAGATGAAATAATGCATAGATTACCTTTCACGTCCTTTTAAATCTTGTTCAACAATTTGGAGGAGAGAAACTCTCAAGTGTACCGCAGGTAGAACTGGACAAGCTGTGCACTCCTACTACCTGAGTGAAGAAATGAAATTACATTGTTTATATCCTGGTTTACGGATTAGCTGTTTAACAGCAGAGGTCCCTGCACTAACCAAACTGTCTCAGCCATTGTTCTTGTTAGAGGTATCCCATATGTCTCTGTTCTGGGAACTTTGATTTTTTTTTATTCTTTATGAATACGATTCAGTTCCCATGTAACTGCTTTTAGATGACACAAACTTGAACACGTCTGGGTTGATCACCCACTGACTTTGGTTCACTTGATATGATGCCCTCCTTTAAATATTTTAGAGTGATTTTTTTTTCAGTTCCAGTCTGTGATTATCCCTACAGGTGGACAAAATTACGAAAAATCATTAACCTATCCTTGAAATGTAAGAAAATTTTTCCAGATTCCTGAATTTAAAGTACACATACTTGTACATAACATACGTTTTTGCTTATAAAATGTAAACATTTTCAAAATGAAAACTTTAACATGGCTTGCATACTTTTGTTGAAGCAGTTGCAGTGAATTCCACTGTTACAAGCAGAAAAAGGGAGCCTTACTTCCCATCTGCTCAAATGCCTGTCCTCCTAAGCTTACACCTTATGAAAATGTTTCACTATGGGAACCATCTAAACTTAGTACAATGCTGATCCTATATCCATTCATCAGTACATTACAGTTCTCTGATCTCTCATCCCACACATTTAACATTACTCAGCACGCTTTTCTTTGTGGATGCAAATATTTGCCATCCAATGTCCTAGAGGTTGACACTTAAGAAGCATCCTTCTAATGTACTTTTTCACTAAGCAATACTTGTAATCTTAGCCACCATTACTTTTCAGTTCTTCTGTCTATCATAAAGAATTCCTGAAATCCCAAGCATCCTCCCTTTTCAACCTTTTAGGTTGCCATCAGATATATGTGGGATCCTGAGCATTCTTACTTTTCAGCCTTCTACTAAACCATAAGGAAAAACTGGAATCATGAGTCGTCTCCTTTTTCAGCCCTTTTAGTCTACCATAAGGAATATATGGAATCTGAGCATCCTTTGTTTTTTGCCTTTCAATGTGCCTTAAAGAATAACTGAAATTATGAACATCCTTCTTTTTCAGTCCTTGTCAGCCTTCTTTAGCGAGCCTTAAAGAATATCTGAAATTCACAAAATACACCAGTCTGCTACTAGATAATATGTTTGCCTTCTTTTTCTGCCTGTAGATATTTACATTAATATTGTTCAATGTTTATAATTTGCTTCTTACCATGACATTCGTTACTGACTTCTTGATTTTGTCATATGTAGTGGTTTTGTATTGGACATTCCTTTCATTATCTACCCTCATATTTTTAGAGGCAGTGTTCATTACCTTACTGATATTAAACAAACAGATACTTTGTTTCACTGTGATATGATGCTTGCCTTTGTTTTACCTGTATTTTCCAGTGCTGTTACTGCTTATATTTTTTCATTTTGTATAACTTGGTTGCAGTTGAAAAATTACATCATTCAGTCTAGTCATTTACCTACTCTAAATAAAACAATGGATATACAGATAAGTAAACAAGCAGAGATCTTGCTGGCAAGGCATATAAAAAGACAGCTAGGCAGGCTGATAGTCAGCTGCACAGGTAGACAGACAGGCAGACAGGTAAACAGACAGAAATGTAAATAGATTAAACAGATCAGATAGGTAAATAGACAGATAGATGGAGAGATAGATAGATAGATAGATAGATAGATAGATAGATAGATAGATAGATAGATAGATAGATTCATAGAGTCTGTGCAAGTATGCATGCAACACATCAGAATGTAAGAAAACACATTTCCTATGCAATCTGTTGGCCCATGACTGACCACCATTAAACACACACGTACACACACACACACACACACACACACACACACACACACACACACACACACACACACACACACACACACACACACACATAGATATTATATGTAATATAATAAAAAGACACATTTCCCTTGCGGTCTGTTGGCCCATGACTGGCCACCATTAAAGACACACATACATACACAACCATATTATATGTATATATTATCTAAAACATAGTCCTAAAGAGTAAGCAAATGTCTTTTGAGTGGGATTAAAGAAAGACAGCTGTGAACTGGAGCATTTCTCCCCAGGCCTCCGCTGAAAACAGGCTCTGTGGAACCTAGTCGGACATTCCCGGTCAACAAATAAATAAATAAATAAAAATTAAAAAAAATAAATTAAACTTGAAATATAAAAATGTAATTCTCCCTGTCATCAGGCAAATGCTATTTGACTGTCCAGTCTAGCAGATACTAGATATCATTCATATCAGAAAACAATGTACAATTGTGTTATGCTGCCATGGTGACTTCATTCTTATTTGTTTTTCTGATGTTAAAGTCGTACAAACCGGATCTGAGCATCAGGTCACACCATTGCATGACATAAAGGATAATCATAATGATGAGAAGGTGGTTGATTAAAAAAACATATTTAAATAAAACCATATGTGCAAGCAAATAAATAGCAAGAAGGTTTCTGTTTTCGTGTTACTGTACCAGTCCTCTTCCAAATTCAGCAAGAACTCACACAGATCTCTACAGACAGGTTACTTCTTATATGAACATGTTATTCTGTCACCTTCATTTCCTTGTGAAATCATCTAAGCTGAAAAGTAAAGTACCAACACTTACCAATATATAACTGCATAAAGTCCCTTTGTATTCTGTAAGCGTTTACCTTTTTCATATGAAATAACAGAAGAAATGCAAAATGCAGATCCATTTAGATCATGCATGTATGTATATGTAGAGCTATCTACATTTATCATAGCTATATGACAGAATCAACATAGTTAGTCTGACAGAATACATCCTGTGATTTATAATACTTATTGTGGTGCATTACCTATCTAGTAAGGAGGCAAACAAGACTTAGCATGGTTCTTACAGAGGTAATCACCTTAGTAAAGTAATAATCTGTGTCAGTGAAATCAGCCAGGCATAATATGTAATGCACAGAAAGGTGAACTGTTAAAATTCTTCAAGATAAGGTAGTCAGACTGTCAAATAGAACAATGATTAGTTCAAAGACCTAAACAAGAGAGTCCCACACCACACCAATACTAATAACCAATCCAAAAGTGGTGTGGTAGTGGGAAGGACACAACCAGAGGAATAGGAATGGTACACAAAAAACTTTAATACATGATACCATTAATAAAAAAACAATAGATAAATAAAGCAAAGTAAGTCCTTTAGTCCATGTGATGTGTCAAGGACAGCTTGTCCCTTTGTTTTTCCCACACAATAAATGAACAACTGATTGGAAATTCTGAAAGATTTTGTTCTTTCAAGATAGTTCCTGAATTGTCTGCAGAAATCCAGTTATGAAGTATCCTTTCTCCCTCATTTTGGAGCTCAGGAAAGAACAAAGGGAGAGTAATAGTTTGGCTTAAAGTAAATCCAGGTACTACTTTAGACATAAGTTGGAGTCCCTGTGACTAGCACTTGCTCTAAAACCTGCTGGAAAGTACTAGGAAGCCTTAAACTGACACAAGCACTCACGTCTCCTTGTTAATAAGGAGAAATTAATTGTAGGCACTAAACAGCCTATAATTGCAAAGTACCTTGGCAAGGCAAGGGGAAAAAAAAGCACCTAGCCAGGCATGTCCAAGGGTCAGCTTCTGGTTATTTTCTCCTGTCCACCTGGTGAATCTGGGCATACTGAGGCAATGCAGTAATTGCCTCATGTACACAGACTACCCTCTCCTCCTACCATCCAAAGCTACAACTGCAAGTGATGCATTTACATAGCCAAACTGGAAGCAAAGCTCTCTCTAGCCAAGATTGTGCTAGACAATCAAGAGGAGAAGGTTAACACCTGCACTTCACCTGAAGCAAAACATAGCCCTTCCAAATTCTCACCGCCAACACCACACATAGCAACACTAAACACACATATGCGGAGGCCCTTAACATTAACCTACCCAAGCAACAAGGACCTCCGAAGCTGAAACACAAACAAACATCAATCACAGCCAAAGTATCACATAGCTCACAACACCAGTGTGCCACCCAACAACAGCCCCTAAGGCAAAACAACATACCCAACACTTTAGTCATAGGTGACTCTATAGTCAGGCACACTGATGTCTCACTCACCAGGCTGAACAAGGAGAAAATTACAGTCAGCTGCCTGTTCAGTGCAAGGACCTGCCACATAATGCATGCACTCAAGTCACTTCCCAACAATTGCAAATATAAATCTGTCATTGTCCATGTTGCGTGAATGACTTAAGACTTACCTCCTTGGACTACATGAAAAGAGACATGGAAGAGCTCTTGGATCATGTGACCCTGGCAGGTATGACTCTAGCCCTGAGTAGCATCCTGCCTTCGCCCAGAATGATACCACAGTATAAGGACAAAATGATTGACTTCAACAATTGGCAAAGCTTCTGGTGTCATTCAAAGGGGATCCAGTATCTGTCTGCCTGGGATGGCATGATCGATAAACCACAATATTTTGCCAGTCTGCACCTGTCACTCCTGGGGTTCAGGTTACTGGCTAAGGCTCTTGCCACCCCTATAGTGCATTTTTTAGGCAAGGCCCAAAGGACAAGACCACCACCGTAACAGGTACAAGTTTGCAAAATCTGAAGGTAATGCTACTCAATGCTAGGAGTCTAAACCTCAAAATGCACTCTCTCGAGGCACTCCTAAAAATGGAGAACATCAATATCTGTGCAGTAACTGAGACCTGGTTCAAGGCTCCAGAGAACACTCCTGCAATACCAGGCTGCAACTCTTACCACACTTTTCAGCCACCAAACCAGGACCGAAACACTAAAGGTGGAGGAGTGTCCATATTCACCAAGGATATTCACACCTCCAGGCTAGTTGCTCAACACAATGCATCTGAAATTCTCCAGTTGCAACTAACACTAGGTAAAACTGCAATCCAAATTGTATCTTGCTACAGATCCCCCACCATGCCCGAAGATTCTCACTACACCTTTCTAAATATACTGGAAAATATTAAGATACAAACAAACACTCTAATACTGGGTGATTTCAACTACCGTGCCATTAACTGGGAAAACTACTCATGTACCAACACCTTTGCCCAACAGTTCCTGGAATTCATAAATTCCAATGCCCTGGATCAACTAATCCATAGCCCCATCGGGGGCTCCAATATCCTGGACCTGGTCATTACCAACATGGGAAATTGATGCTCTACACCAGTGGTCACCCTCTCGTTGGTTAGGTCTGACCATAAGCTAATCACCTTTGACATCCACATCCCAGCCCCACCCCCCAGTAAGGAAACATCCTTTAAAAACTTCTCCAAGGCCAGCTTCATGCTACTTAAGTCAAAAGTGACAAATTTCATGACACCCATGCAAATGGGAACTGAAAGTTTGACTGCTGAATCCTACACTAAAGCACTATATGAACACATCCACTGGTGGATGAATCGTGCCATCCCAAATAGAACCAAGATGCTCTCCTCCAAAAAAATGAAGCCAATCTGGGGGTCCCCTGTCATAAACAAACAATACAGCAGAAGGAAGAAACTGTTGCAAAAAGAGGAAAATCCCCAGATGCAAAAAACTCCCTTAACAGCCTCAGTAAGAAGCTGAGATCCCTCATAAAATCCTCCAAAGCTAGTTATGAAAATAAAATTGCCAAAAATTCCAAAGACAACCGCAAGGCATTCTATAGCTATGTCACTAATTTAAATGGCAATACTCAGATCTGCTCTGAGCTACAACAGAATGGCATTAAATATACTGATCTCAAGGACATTGCCAATATCCTGGCAGATCGAGTCAGTGCCAACTTCACCCCGCCACCCACTAAAGGACCCATCTCAATACTCAAAGATTGCCAAATTCCGGTAATCACAGCCACACAGGTAAAAACCTCACCCTCCAAAGCTAAAAATACAGCATCCATGGGACCAGACAACATCCCAGGCTGTGTACTACATGAACTACAAAATGAACTGGCACCTCACCTAAGTGTCATGTTTAATCATAGCCTCACCTCAGGCTTCATGCCCACTTAGTGGTGCACAGTTACAGTTATCCCACTCCACAAGGGGGGATCCACCTTGGATCCTGGGAACTACCATCCCACCAGTCTGATGAGCCTGAGCTGCAAGGCTATGGAACATATTATTATGGAACTTATAAACAAAGACATTGGCAACCTTCAAACACTGGACCCCACCCATTTTGGGTTTGTGAAGGGCCGATCGTGTCTCCTGAACCTGATTGACTTCTTTGAATCAGTCTCCAGAGCTGTGGACAAGGGTAAGGTGGTCCACCCAGCCTATCTGGACCTCACCAAGGCCTTTGACACCATCCTCCACTCTGGAATCATAGATAAACGTACTGAGCTGGGCATAACTCCCTCTGTCACTCGATGTGTTGCCAACTGGGTTACTGACAGAACCACACTGTAAAAGTAGCCAACTCTAAATCCAGCTCCAGACAAGTGACAAGTGGAGTACCTCAGGGTTCAGTCCTGGGACCGCTTTTGTTTGGTATCTACTTCTCTGAAGTACAGGCCAAAACTAAGGGACTCTGGCTAACAAAGTTTGCAGATGACTGCAAACTGGGAGCCATTATTGAATCCCCAAATGACGTGGATATTCTACAAAAGGGCCTTACAGAAACAGATGCCTGGTACCAGAGCCATGGGCTCAAGCTCAATGCCAAGAAGTGTATGGTTATTCCCTTTGGGAAAAACCATGTACCTATGAATTACCACATTGATGGCAGTACATTAAACACCAAAAGTGTGATGAACACAGGTGGGCAGTGGTCTCACCTTTGATAACCACATCGCCACAACAGTCAGGAAATCCTTTTATGTGGCACACTTCATCACTAAGGGCTTTTCATCCAGAAAAAAGGAGGTCATTGTCCCACTGTACTCATCCCTCATTAGAGTACAACCCCCCCATTTGGTATGTACCTCATAAGACATCTGCAACAACTGGAAAGGCCGCAGAAACATCTCACTAAAAGAATCACAGGCCTAAAGCGGATACCCTATGCTGACTGACTAAAAAAACTCCAGCTATATTCTGTTGCATATCGTCTACTCAGAGGTGATCTCTGCTTAACATACAATGCTATGTCAAACCCAGAGCTGTTGGACATGCTACACTTAACATGCTGGAGGCATAGGTTCCTGACCCAGAGACTCCCCATACTCTGGAATAGACTGCCCATACATGTCAAGCAGAGTGCCTCCTTGGCCCTCTTCAAAAGGAACCCTGATGACTGGATGGTAGATAGGAAATTTACCCCGGAGATCATGTCAGTCTCTCTGCTAGACAGGGGTTAAGGGAAGTAAATATTGTGGGAAGAAATAGCCAGGGAATTGTTATGGCTAGGCTTGTACAGGCCCTAGGGCTGATAGCCTAGTACAAACCTATGAACCTATGAATCTGTAACTCAAAATTAAGATCCCAGGGAGAAGCCACCAGTTTTTGGTGGTTTCTTATGTAAAACTCCTTTCAAAACATTTTGACATGGGAATGCCTTGAAACAGGGGGATCCATGGGCAGACATGCCAAAATAGTTGACAAATGAACCTTGATAGAGGAGTAAGGCAGGCCACAGAAAAGTAATGCACACAAATATTACAAATTCAGAGAAACACAAGCCCTGAATGGGTACAGGCTATGTTGTTGGCACCAACTACAGAACCTTTCCGTGTCCTAATATATTATTTTTAGTAACAGGCTTTCTTGCCTGCATTAGAACCTGCTGCACACCTTCTGTGTTGAGGTGCCTAAAAAGTATTAAGACCTTATCATTCAGGTGGTCACTTGAAGTTTTTTGGGGTTGGGGTATATTAAATACCCCTGCTCTTGCTTGTGTAGATCCTGTTTGTGAAGAAGCTTCTAGTAATTGCCTCTAGGTAATTCCAAAAAAAGGGAGAACCACTGACACTTGGACCAAAAAAGAAGTCACCACACTGATCTTTGGGGATTCCATTTGAACCTTCAGAAGTACCTTGGATATTAATGGAAAGCTTGGAAAAGCCAACAGGAACATTCCTGTCCAAGAAGAGAAAAGGCATCTCTCTTTCAGGTCTTTTTGCATTTAGTCCTTGAGCAGAATTTTGCCATCTGACTCTTCAACCAGATGAGAAAAATATCTGTTTTGATGGAATCCCCACACTTTTTTCAAATCTATCAATGTGCATAGTATTTTGGATCAAATCTTGGAAGACTGTCTAATCTAGTTTGCATTGTTGTGGGTCTGCCCTTGCTCTGCTCAAATTGTCTTCCCCACAGTTTTGCTCTAACAAAACATAGAAGACTTATAGAGTGAGATTGTGCTATAAAGCTATATCACATGCTAACATGGCTAGTCAGCATATATCACATTCTAACATGGCTAGTCAGCATATATCACATGCTAACATGGCTGGTCAGTATATATCACATGCTAACATGGTTAGTCAGCATATACCGCGTGCTAACATGGCTAGTCAGCATATACCACATGCTAACATGGCTAGTCAGCATATATCATATGCTAACATGGCTAGTCGGTGTATATCGCATGCTAACATGGCTAGTGGGGATAGGGAGTAAGACCCAGTCCCCTTTGTTTGATTATGTACCACATCACTTTAGTATTGTCTGTAACAATGTGAAGTAGCCCTGGACATCAAATGTGATTCATTGAGTTGGGAATCATGATAAATGCAAGCATCTCTTTTACATTTATGTACTTGTGTCTGTCTTTGTTGGCCCAGATATCTTGTACTTTTATCCCCCTTGACATTGTTCCCCAAGCAAAGACCGAGGCATCTGTAGTGACAGACTACTTTGGAGCAGGAGGGGAGAAGGAGAGACCTGGATTCAGTTATATTTGACATCTCCCCCAAGTGATTTCATTTCCTACAAATCCCATAACTGTAATCTGGAAAGATAAAGGGTATTGGGGCTTTGACCAAAGAGACATCAGATGCCATTTTATTTTTCTCATGTGAAGTCTTGGCAGAGGTACCATGAGAATCATAGATGCCATAAGACCAGAATCCTAAGGTATTCCCTGACAGTGATCAGTGCTGAAGTGGAAAACATCCAGAACATATCAAAATATAGATTTATTTTTTTTCCCATGAAAAACAGGTCTTTGTACAGAGATGTCCAATAATCACCCCAGGAGCACAATCCTGTGATGGAGTTTAAAAGACTAATCCTAGCCTGCATAGAAGATTTCTCATTCAAGTGACAGATTCCTGACACTTTGAAAAAGACTCAGCAATGATAAGCACATCATCTAAGTATGAAAAATATGTTGATACCCTGTATCCTGCTGTAACCAGCTGTGAGCTATAACTGGAGCTAGACACTCTATGAACACTCTTGGAGAACTGGATAGCCCAAAGTGTAAGGCAGAAAACTGATAATGTAATCCAGAAACACAAAACCTTATGAAATATCTGAAGTCTAGATGGATAGGAATGTGATGATAAGCATATCTAACTCTAAGGATACCAAAACCTCAAATGAGGAAGAATGGCTAAAAAGATTGTGCAGTAAAAGCATTTAGAACTTAGTCACTATCACAAACTAGTTTATGAAGGAAAGGTTCAGACTTTCTGAGCAGAATTTTGAGGAGAAAACATGTTATCTATCCCATAACATTCCTATCCAGATTCAATGTCTTGAATTTCTTCAGGAAAAGAAGAATCCATTTTCCTCCTACCAGAAACTACCTGATACCAGACACTGAGCCATACTTAATAAGCTACTCCTGTCCTGTGACAATGGAAGCGAAAATATATGTTTAGTTTTCTGATCCTTTTGACAGGAACATTAGGGCAAACAGAATTTTTAACGACAACAGTAACATCCCCAGGTATGGGCACAACATTATGGTTAAACAGGGACACCTTACCTAAGCCTTCTCCCAACATTGACAACAGTGGCTATCCCTTGCCCTCTGAGGGAACCCCAGCAGCTACAGAGGACATGGCTAGCCCCTGGTCCCTAGAGGCTATATGCAGACCTGGATCATAGTCTAATCAGGCCCTAGACAGGGTATTGGACCAGGCCACACCCTCCAGCCAATCTGGTGTCCCACTACTGGGCTCTCTCACCCAGTTACCATAAATACTTTTTCAAACCTGTCAGTGTGCACACTATTTATACTGATTATAGAGTTTTTTATTTAATTTAGAACTTTTACTTTAAATTTTATAGTACAAACACTGATGGCCATTTACTAGAAAACAGACTAACCCTGAGCAACAGTAAACTTCTCTTCCCTTGAAGCTCACATTGTTTGAAAATGCATCTGGACAGTGGTAGATTAGTGTACCTTTGGGCCCTTGACTGTTTTAAAACCATGGTTCCTCTGCACACCATTTTAGAACCATGCAAAGATGCATGTGTTCTTTGATATCAATTTTTAATTGTTTTAAATTATATTTCTTGATTAATACAACACTTGTTAGAGTGAGTTTTAAATCTGTAGTTTTGCGCATTCCTGCCAGTAAGCACTGAAACCAACTATATGAACCAATAATGACCAAAGTATCCATTTCAGAACATTTCAGCCATAAAAGCTCACTCAAACTGCTGTAATTATAATAAGCCAACAATCTAAACTGAACAATTACAGCAGTTTGAGTGGCCTTTTATGGCAGAAATGTTCTGAAATGGATACTTTATTGACTGTATACATATCATGTGTCTGATTGTGACAAAAGAACGACAGTAAAGTATTCCAGTTTGCTTTACACAAATGTACACTAGTCTTGCAAAGACAGACCAATGACTTTATAACTTTATCAGCTCAGTAGGCTCAGCCATTTCTATTCAAAGATATTTACCAAAACCAACAATTATAACTGCATTGTTAACTGCATCCTTCACAGATGTCTATGTTGAAAATCTAACAATAACCAGTGTCACAGTTTTCATATTGGGTTTCACATAAACACAGTATCCAAAATATTCCAAATTAACATACACATACAGATACACACGCACACACACACACACACACACACACACACACACACACACACACACACACACACACACACACACACACACACACACACTAGTCCTGCAAAGCCATATTAAATACTGTTTAAAAATGACCAGATAAAAACATAGAATACTTTAATCTGCAGACAGCCCCACCACACCCCCCACCAGAAGTTATAGAAAAATAGTTAAGTGTGTACACCCATTATTGTTATGAATAAATTGCATGTAATTTATTGGAAGCTTTGGATGAACTGTATGAAACTATATAAATATTAATAACATCATCCACAAGATACAGCCACGTGTAGCACAGTTTAAATAGTAACGTATTTATGAGAGCATAAGAAATATTAGTCACCTGATAAGATCACAAATCAAGGTTCAATAAGAGGAAGGGGGGCACTGAAACATGTGAAATATCACAGGCATCCTTACTAACACCATTTGATACTACCCCACAGGAAGTTACTTCTGTTGCACACAATGGGATTTTATTGAACTATAAGGTTATAATATTTATAACTACAGCAGTTTACAGATGACTAAAGATTAATTCTTTTTTTTTCAAAAGGATTTTCTTTTATTCCCAGTAAGTCCTTTGATGTGGTTGATTCTACCATAGAACTTAAACTTTTTACTAGGAAATTAAATTTGGCACATTTTTTAAAACAAGCCTGACCAAATAGTGGGTTATAGAGATGTTTTAAAACATTGCAGCACTTTTCATCCAAAACTATGT
Organism: Protopterus annectens; assembly: GCF_019279795.1. Lineage (NCBI taxonomy): Eukaryota > Metazoa > Chordata > Ceratodontiformes > Protopteridae > Protopterus > Protopterus annectens. The sequence continues at coordinate 1,822,720,878 of NC_056731.1, read as the reverse complement.
CCCACTATTGCTATGTTTGAAAAACATTGTGAAAAAGAATTATATACCTTGGCTACCCACAGATCTAAAAAGTTTTACTACAACTTACTCAGGGAAGAAAGAGTTGTATTGCAAGAGTTGTCCAGGAACAGAAATGTAAGGATTATGAAGCCTGACAAAGGTGGGGGTGGGGGGTTAGTTGATTTAATAGATTATTTTCACAAATGTTTAATATTTTGTGAAATACTGAAGTGTATTTAACTTCCTTCAGGAATGAGTTCCATATAGCATGAAGAAACATACATTTATTCTCAGAGGACAGTTTTACTGAAGGCACTATATCACTTACCCTGTACGACGTCTTGAAAAACACCCACCCTATTATTCCAACTATCTTTGGAATCTCAAAGGTTCATAAAAACCTCTTTGAGATCCATTGTGGCAGTGCAAGGGTCTATTACACATCCCCTTAGCTGTGTATGCTGACAAAATGCTCAAGTCCTCTTTCAGCTTCATTGGGCATATTGTTAAAGACTCCTGTGAATCCTTGGGTAGGCTGAAGGTAATTGATTCACCCCTAATTTTTCTTACTATTGATATAGTAGTTCTCGTTTCATGTATCCTCCAGGCAGAGGGCCTGGATTTTTTTAAAAATGCATTGTTGGACTATAATTATTTATCTGCATTTTAATAGTTTCCACCCAGTCACACATGAAAACAGTTTAATAAAGATCCAATTTGTTAGACTTGCTGAAATGATGTCAGATATAACAAGGTATGAGAAACAGATTTTGTTTGACATGTTCTTTGAAAGATGTTATCCTCTGGAATTCATTCACAAAGCAAGATACAACCTGGTCCAAAATTGAGGAACAAAATACAGTCTACTATTAGGACAAGGACTGCTTGATTCTATCACTTCTAATACCTCCTTAGAACCTAATGGCACATCTAATGCTATTGGCCCTAAAAAGTATGTGAATATAGCTTTGGTATTGCAATACAGTGATTTGTTCAATGAAGTGAAAAATATTATTTGAAAATTTTGATTGTTTTGTAAAGGTAATCTTATACCAGGTAGTGGGTGAAGAACTCCAATTTATTTTTAAAGTTGCTTCAAATATGAAAAGGATTTTGGAACATATTAAATTAACTGAGGGGTTTAGAAAGGATAAAATAACCAAAGGAACCAAAAAATATGTGGTAGGTGTCAATAGTGCAATTACATCTACACTGGTGCTGGTATAGCTTTGCAGAATTACTTTAAAAGCAAAGTGTTCCTACAGTCAGGGAATTGTAATACTCATAGTGTAGTATACATTTCAAAATATATCACCTGCTCAACATTTTATATAGTGAAGACTGAAAAACCTTTACATAAGAGAATATATGAACACTATTATGACATTTTGAAATAAAATTCCAAACGCATTATTTAGACATTCACAAGTATGTTCCAATTTTAAGAAATTTGAGTTTGGAATTTTAGAAAAGGTCTCTGTTAACCCCAGATGGGACCATGGAAACACACCCTAGCATACGATGAACTGTTTTGGCAAATAAAGCTTAATGCTACTGAATTTCCTGGTATAAATGACTATGTCAGTATTCTTCCAGTTTTGAAGCTAAGATCTGCTAAATTATGAATATTTATCACAGCATTTCCAACTGTGCCATTACATTAGTAATTATTAAATTATTAACTTTAATATTATCACAAAGTATGTCATAAATTTACTACTGCATTTTAATTAGTTAATCCACTGAGTGTATTTAAATATTTTTATTGAATCCCTATTTGTGGAACATTTTTATGGAGTTTGTATTTAGAAAAGTCTTTTACATGAAAATGAGATTTTTATTTTTTTATTTTTCATTTGGAAAAAAAATTCTAAAGGATTTTAAGTGGTTTATTTTGTTTTATTTATTTTCTTATTCATCAAATGTGATTTGAATTCAATTATAAAAGGTTGTGTACTCTTAATTAGTAAATATTTAAACATGGAACTGATGGTATAGTACTTTAGTTCTGATGAAGTCTTCAAGATGAAAGTACTGAACCACAGTGTGGTGCTTAACTATTTCACTTGAATAGTAAAGGATTTTTCTTGCACTGTTTTGACTTGCCATTTTGTGTTCCAGCATTTTGTGCCTCAAGCTATTTTTAATTTTTGCACACATTTCTTGGTGCACCTAATGAAATATGTTAAGCCAATGTGCGCAATCTCTGCAGAATTAAAAGTCATCAGAATAATTCTGTTTTAATGTGAGCTATTATTAATGTAGAAGTTGCTGCTGGCAAGCAGTTTTGCATTTCGTTGCTTCATTTACAAATACAGTGTTTGCTGTCCTTGAAGAATAAACTGTGTCTGTTACATTAAAAAATGGTGTGCTGGTAATATTGTCATAACATTTCTTGAACATGATTACCCATACAATAGTGTATGGCTGTCAAACAATGGCAAAATGTTTATAGTTACAAGGTATCCAGTCCTGGATTCCATTAAGGAGCCTAGCTCAAATTCCCAACTGCTCCAAAGCACTGTTTGGTTAAGTGATTTGCTCAATGTCAACAGCAGGTAAATGAAGGTAGAAATACTCAAATGCTCTCACTTTGGATGGGAAGCAGCTCATTAACTAGTCAAACTTCAGTCCTCTGCTCTAACTGTCAGTAACAATGTTTAACTAAATGCAGAAATACATTACAATCCAATCTTATACAAAAGAGTCTATCACAGTAACATGTAACAATGACTACATAACGGATGATGAAGATCAGGTGATTCTGATCATCAGTCAGATATAGCACACTATATAGCATGAAAATGTCGACCCTTTTGTAGTTCCTGTAGGATGTAAAGAAGGTACTACAAAAATATATTACTAAAATGCAACATGTTTAGGCTATTTTGCACAATCCCGGTCTTTTAATGAATTAATTATTTTTTTTGTACAATGAAAAAAGCAAAATAATTAGACATTATAAAGACCAGAGCAACTTTTGTTCAACAACCCCCAGTTCATACAGAAATAAGAAAAATGATTGCATGTAACACTGTTTTTTTTTTTTTGTTTTTTTTTGTGGGATATGGGGTTACCTTCTTCCAGGGCACCTACATCTCATTTTTTGATGTCCCTATGTCTTTTCTGTCATCAAGAACAGATGTTCCTTCTGTCTTTTACTCAGTAAATGTTTTACCTATTTGAATGGCTAATAATGCTGTATTGTTGCAGCAGACACCTCCAGAGTCAACAAAACTGAGTCTTCTCTATGAGACAGCTGGTTATTCTCTGGATAACATAAGAAGGGTTCATAGCTAACCTCTTGAGTTTGTCAAGAATACCTAAGTGGGATACTGTGAAACTGCCTTGGCCTGGTTAACATAGCCATTGTGAACCATTTAGTCCTTGCCCATTGCTTTGGTGACCTTCTCAAAGAAGTCTACCAGGTTGAGTAGGCATGGCCTGCCCTTGATAAAACCAATCTGAGTTGGGTCCAGTGTCTGGATATTTCCTGTACCTTTATTTATCATTTCCATGACAATTCTGTCAATGGCTTTGCATAAGAGACTAGTGAGGCTTGTGGGTATGCAGTTTCCAGGGTCTCTAGATGGCCCACCTTTGTGCAGAGGGATGATGGCTGTAGTTCTCCATTTGTGAGGCACAAAGCCTGTTTGGAGGATAAGGTTAAAACTAATTCCAGATGGTCTGATAGATCATTTCTCTAGCTACCTGTCAGAGAGATCTCAGGCAGTTAAATGGAAGAGCACCATCTCCTCATTTCTTCCTACCCCAACTGGCATCCCTCAAGGGTCCATCCTCGGACCTATGCTTTTTAACGTCTTTGTCAATAACCTTCACTCTGCCATTCCTGATGCCAAAATCATTCAATATGCAGATGGTTCTACAATAGTCTGCTCTGCTTCAAACCTCCCTGAACTACTGACTAAAACCCAAGCTGCCTTTTCTATTACTGAATACTGGATGCAACAAAATCACCTGTCTCTAAATGCAAATAAATCCTAACTTCTACTTTTCTCTCCCTCCAAGACTTTCTCTTTTGACAAAAATTCATTTAACGTCCTCGGCCATTCCAACTCTCCCATTGATCTAGTCCCCTTTGCAAAACTTCTTGGCATTACTATTGATGAACACCTCAAGTTTGATATCCATATCCAACAAAATATAAAGAAAACCCACCAAAGCCAGGTATGCTTTATAGGAACAACCTCTTTCTCTCAAAGTCCACTAGATATACTTTAGCTACTACCTACCTCCTCCCATCCCTGTTATATGGAGCCCCTCTTCTAACTAACCTGACCACCTCCAACATCTCTAAACTGGAAAACTGCTATAACAAGATCTCCAAATTTGCATCCAGATCCAAAAACTCCACCCATCACTGCCATACCCTTCATTCTGGCTAGAGCTCCCTAATTATCTAGACTATCTCCAACTTACCACAGCACACAGACTTGTATTTCACCCAAACAAATGTCCAGTTCTAATAAACATCCTTCCCCCCTATACCCCCAATAGACCTCTTAGATCTGAAAATCAAAACCTAATTACTATCCACAAACCAAAATGGCCTGCTGGCCAGTTTCTTTTCTCTTTCTCACTAGGCAAGAAATGTAATTCTCTCCCTTCCACTCTTAGAACAATAACTAACTTAGAAAACTTTAAAACCCAGCTTTTCACTTACTAGCATTCCAAATGGAAATGCACCTGCTTTCACCCTGTCTAATTCTTTCTAACAACTCCCCTAAGGAGGTGTTACTCCTTGGCTCCTAATATCTCTAACACCCCAACAACTAGTTCCCTGAGCTGTCTCTAGCTCTCTGGTTCATAGGTTCATAGGTTGGTACTAAGCTATCAGCCCTAGGGCCTATACAAGCCTAGCCATAACAATTCCCTGACTATTTCTTCCCACATTATTTACTTTCCTGGACCCCTGTCTAGCAGGGTGACTGACATGATCCCTGGGGTGAATTTCCTTTCTCCCATCCAATCGTCAAGGTTCCTCTTGAAGAGGTCCAAAGAGGCACTCTGCTTGACATGTATGGGCAATCTATTCCAGAGTCTGGGGAGTCTCTGGGTCAGAAACCTATCCCTCCAGCATGTTTTGTTTATTGTGATGACAAGGTTCAGATCCCTGGAGCATGTAGCTCTGAGGGATTGGGATTTCTTTAAGTGTAGCATGTCCAACAGCTCTGGGTTTGACATGGCCTTGTATGTTAAGCAGAGATCGCCTCTGTGTAGACGATATGTGACAGAGTATAGCTGGAGTTTTTTAAGGCAGTCAGCGTAGGGCATCTGCTTTAGGCCTATGATTCTTTTAGTGAGGTATTTCTGAGGCCTTTCCAGTTGTTGCAATTGCTTCTGAAGATACTATATCTACCTTGTAAATATTGTAAATAGCTTCTTATATATAGGCCTGTGATTCTTTTAGTGAGGTTTTTCTGAGGCCTTTCCAGTTGTTGCAATTGCTTCTGAAGATACTATATCTACCTTGTAAATATTGTAAATAGCTTCTTATATTGAATGAATGCATGTAAACTGTTTCCTTACTTTAATCGATTGTTATGTATAATGTTACTACACTTCAATTGTTCTGAAGGTATTTCCTAAATGATTCTCCACAGTACATCCTTCCAGATACATCAAAATTATCTTTGTCAACTAAGCCTGAAACAGAATGTTCATTCATGTAAACTGTACTTTATTTTTGTAACTTACTTTTGTATCTTTAATGTTTTATGTTATATTGGAGCTTTTCTCCCCGGGCCTCCACTGAAAACGGGCATTCATGGGCCCAGTGTACTTCTCCAGTCACCAAACTGAAATAAATAAATAATGTTCCTTGCTACTTAGAAGGCAGCCTAAATTATTTTGACAGCTTAAAGGCAGGAGTTAGAGCTGAATGTGGCAGAGTTAAATATGTTAAGATTTGCACTGGGTGTGATGAGGGTGGACAGGATTAGGAATAAGTATATTCGAGGGTCAGCCCAGGTTGGAAGGTTTGGAGACAAAGACAGAGATACAATATTATGTTGGTTTGGACATGTGCTGAGGAGGGATGCTGAGTATATTGGGAAAAAGATGCTAATGATGAAGCTACCAGGTAACAGGAAACGAAGAAGGCCTAAGATAAGGTTTATGGATGTGGTGAGAGAGGACATGCAGGTGGTTGGTGTGACAGAGCAAGATGCAGAGGGCAAGAAGAAATGGAAACAGATGATCCACTGTGGCGACCCCTAACGGGAACAGCTGAAAGAAGATGATGATGATTGATGCAGTGCTCTTGGCTTTAGAGAGAGAGGATTGATGACCTGTTCTCTAGCAGTATTAGGGGGTATTTCCTGAGGGCAGGCTGGAGCAGAGACAGGGGTAGAGTTAGAGCTGAATTTGTCTGCCATTTGGTTTTCTATATCTTCTGACTCACTACTGGTGGCTCCATTAACAATGAGCTCTGCATACAATTGTATCATTGGTGGCTCCATTATCAAAGAGCTCTGCATACAATTGTGTCTTGCCTTTGAGGTTGCAGTCATATCTGAATAATGCCTTTTGGTTGTTCATGGCCTGGAAGGTCAAATTCACCTCAAATTTGGTGTTAGTAGACTTTGTCTTCTGAGTTGTTTGGTTGGCATGATAAGAGCTCTTTATCCTGCTGGGTGCTGCACCTTCTAATTTTTTACCATGATTTTCTTCCTTTGATATATAGCCTGTTGATGCTGTGATTCCACCAGGATGGCTTGTTTTTTGGGTTAGTTCCGTACTTATTCTTGTTGGGCACTGCTGCCTCTTTGCAGCTATTACTGTGCTTGTATAAGACTTCTGTGAACAGTTTCATGTAGGTAGCAGTGTTCTTAGAGTTTAAGTGGGTTTGACATTTTGCCTGGTTATCACTTATTAGTAGTAAGTCAGGCTTAGAGTAGTTCCTGAACTTTTCAGGTTCACTGAGGTGCAAGGTTACATTTGTACTTCATTGGAGACCATTTTCTGGTCTGACCTTACCACAAAGGACATTGCACTAGATAGTATGCAGTGCTCTCCCATATTAGTGAGAATGAGACCCAGTATGTTTGCACCAGTGGTTGGTGAATTGACAATCTGGTCCAGGGAGTTTGTGTTTACAAAATCTAGGAATCTCTGCCTGCCTATTTGGTGTTGTATATGATACCCATTTAACAGTGGTGTAATTTAAGTTGCCCAAGAACATGGTGTTGGGTTGAACTGTGTTTCCAGTAAGTTAAATATGTGTTATGGGTTTCCTGGGTCATAGAGGGTGACCTATAACTTGCAAGAAAGTGGTATGGGATTTTGCCCGTGGTGATTTGGACAGGAAGAAGCTCAAGTGTGTCAACCTGTTTGACCAACCTTGAGGTACATGTATTTTTTTATGTAAATTAAGACACTTCCACCTTTAATCCTTGCCTGTGTAGTATCTAGTTTTAATATGTGGAAGGTGTTATACACTTATGCTGATGGTGTGTTCTATTTGGCTTTAAACCATGTCTCAGTGACTGCACAGATATCAATGTGAGAAGTACTATTAGTTTGGCATTGCCTGAGACACTGTGGGGAGGACAATGTTTTAGCGAATATTTGAAAGCTTAGTGGGAAAAAGTGCAGAACATCCCTGGCAAATGAGTGGGGTTTGGCATAGTGGCTGAAGTGTTTGCCTCACAGACAGAAGGTACAAGGTTTGATTTTCCACTTTGCTCATTGACCAATTATTATTAAGGAGAGGATTTAGCATAATAGTTAAGGCATTCTCCCGAACACAAGGTACAGCATTTGATTCTGACCTCCAACTATAAGACTAACCTAGTAATTGTCTGCAGACTAATAGCCTAATATTTATCTATAACACAAAGCAGCATGGTCTTTTGAATATCTTCTTCCATGCTAACAAATAGTGCATCCTCTTAGAATAACACCAGAAACAAAGCCAATTATTAAAGTCTGTCATCTTCTTTTCATATTGTGGCATCATTGTAGAGAGGGTAGAATACTGCTCATTGCTAGGTTCATGCCAGCCAGGGACACATATTCTGAGAGATCCATGATGTCTCTCTTCATTAAATCTAGAGAGGTATATCTCATGTCATTTGTACCCACAATGGACTACGATAGAGTCATACTGGTACTTGTGGTTCAATGACCTGAGTACATGTGCAATATGCAGATACTGACCCATGATACACAACTGACCTTGACTTTCTCCTTAATCAGCCTGTTGAGAAGGTCATGAGTGTGTCTCACTATGGGGTCTCCAATGACCAGAATGCTGAGTTATGTGATGGCTTGCCTTATGGCTTAGTAGTACAGGCTTCATGTGATGTGACTGTACTTGTTGTTGTTAGTTTTATTTTGAAAGAGTTCTTATGGGCTGCTAAGGGCATTTATTATGTGTGCTTCACCTAGGAGGTCTTTGGGGTTTAAGAAGATTACATTTCCATGTCTCAACATATGTGGATCCATGTGTCTGCTTTGTATTGTGTGTGATGGGTGCAGCATGTGTACTACTGACACCCTAACTGACATTACGAGTGATTTTATGTGAGTGCTTTTCCTCCAGTGACATTGTGTAAAGATATCTCCCACATACCTTATCAGTTTGTTTGAAAATTAGCTGGTCGTCAGTAAACCTGAGGCATTGCTTCAGGATGCCCAGATCCACCAAGCCAGTCATACAAATACTGGGAAAGTTCATATCCATTGCAACATGCCCTTTTTATTCATTAGACAGTTGTAGTGAAAATATAACATGAGGAGTATCAGGTCTGAAACTCTTGGGGCAGTGCTTGTCACTGAGTAAACCATTTGCCCTGTGTGCAACTGAACAGTTATCCATGAAACAATTATTTATTTTCTGGTAGTAACTTAAATGTTAAAACATGTTACTTTGCAGTTTAAAACTGATGTACTGGAAAAAGAGGATGTTAAAAAATGCATACACAGTTAGTGTGAAACTGTTGATAACATTATGAAAGTTAGAGAAGAGAGAAACCTATGGAATGGAGGGTGGAGGTTGGAAGCTGTTTTGAAATGTGAAAAAAAAAACACGGTGAAACACTTGCCAATTGTTATTTTTATTGCTGGTCATAGAGGGACTTTAAGATATGATAGCAAGCTTAAATCATGTTTCTTTTGTGGGAACTTTTCTCATTTAATTAATGATTGTGACAATATATAATGTAACCAGTTGCGGGGAGAAAGGACATACAGCAAGAAGGTGTGTGCCTGAATGCAGGTTATGTAAAAAAAACAATGTGACACTTTTGGATGGATTGTCAAGGGAAAACATTGAATAATAAAAAGAAGGGGAAAGATAAGAAAACATACCCGAGGAAGGACAGCAAGAGCCTGGGGACAAGGTGAACTAGGTGGAGAAGAAACTGTAGAAGACAAAAAATGTGGAGGATGAAAGAGATTGCATGCATGAAAAGAGGTCAGGATAAGGGATTGACACTAATATTTTTTGAAGTTCTAGTCAGTGAAATTTTTAATTTATTGATAAAGGATTATGTGTACATAAACCCAGGTAAAAGTATTCACTAGTGGAAAGAGTAAAAAAATTGAAACATATTTCCACTAAATTTAAAAGGAAGGAAAAGTAACAATTTTATTTTCAGTAATTGTGAACAGCATTATTAACATTGTAAGAATGATAAAGATAGTGAAATACTGTGCTAAATGTGATGTGGATATAGTTATGACAGAGAATGTAATAATCCTGACAAGTGAAAAAAGAAATCAACCAAAAAAATTGTGGCGTGGAAATGTAATATGAAACTTAGGACATATTAGTTGTTCTGAAGTGGCTGTAAAGAAACAATGAAAATACTACATGTAACACTGGTAAGGATCGGAGGTGGAGGGAACATGTTTATGGAATTATGGCACTTGTTTCATCAAAGTTTACACTATGTGGTGGTTAACATTAAAATTATAATTGTAGGGGGACTTTATGATTTATGGGGACTATGTAAAAAGAAAGTGAAAGGTGGAAAAACACAAGACTTGATAAAATGTGGTAAATCAGCTATGTGGAAGAAAAGTCAATGGAGTTATTGAAGGGGGCATTTGGATCTGACATTGATTATTGTGTACAATTGGATGGCTTGGGGGCTAGCAGATGGTGATACGGTTGTGATGTTTTTTTCAGCCCATTTTGCAATATGGATGGAAGTGATTGAAGAAACACAGTATATCAAAATAGGAAATGAAATAAAAAGAAGAGATGACAAATTATGGGATGACATTGGAGAGTGGGAAGTACTGCAATTAGGAAAGATCATAAAACCATGTAGGACTTCTATAAAACTGGTCTGAGTCATGGACTGAACTTATGTTTTTGTTTTTTTTTTTTCCAGTGACAGCGTGATGTAAGAAAGGAAGAGAAAGTGGAGTATGGGAAAATTTATAGAAATGTATTAGATAATTTAGAGAACAATACAAGAGAGTATTATGATATGGTAAAATAAATATATAAATGAAATTAAGAAAAAGTAAGACATTATTGTTTAGGTAAAGATATTATTTGCGTGGAAAAAGTGAGGGTGTATTTTCACACTTGTGTAAAATAATAATGACAGAAATTAAAATTGTAAAAGGAGATGTGAAAAGAACACAAGAGCAAATAACGAGTGTTGTAGTGCAGCATGTGAAAAATGTGTATAACTATCAGGATGGAAAAAAGAATGGAAAGTAAAGAAATTTCTAGAACAAGTTATGGAAGAATTTGAAAAAGGAATTACTAATAGTGAATTGAATGGAATAATTAAGAAACTAAATGTTAATTCAGTATCAGGCCAGATGGTATAACGTATGGAATATACAAGAAATTAATGGGTTGGCAAAAAGAGTATTTTTAAATGTACTGAATGAATGGCTGAAGGAAAGGTTTGTTTACAAACAGTTATATAATGGAACATTAAAATTTATATGGAACAAAGATGAGAAACATTAAATAAAAATGGAGACCCATCACACTAAATACCACAGATAACAAACATTTTATGGGAATAATACAGAAGAGAATGGAAGGACCGATTTGAGATATCATAGAAGAAAGTATATATGGTATAAAATGAAAAGGATGCCAAGAATTGTAATGAATTGTAAGAAAAACTATGAATAATGTTATACTTAAAAGGAAAGATGTGAAACTTATAGGATATGATGCTTTGTGGGATGTTATGAAGAAGTAAAGAACACGAAATAGGATTAGGAAAGAAATGTATGTCAGCATATCAGAATAACGCAGAAAGGGTGTTAGTGAATAGGTGGCTGAGTAAAAAACATGGATGAAGTGTGACATAAGACAAGGATGTCCCAGGAGTGGGACATTGTTTGCACTGGCAATGAATGTGATAGGGAAGTAGCTTATAAGATGAAAGATGTGAGATATGTGATTCAAAAGGAGGTGGTGATAACAGTAATTTTGACATGTACAGATAACATAATTGTAGTTGTTAAGAACAAAGTATGGATGAGGTAAGCATTCGTTTGCATGAATGGATGTTTAAAAGAAATGAAGATGACCTTGAATGAACACAAAACTAAGGGTTTGGGTTTTGTGGTGAACATTGAGAGTGTGTATTTTTTGATGAATGAAATGTCTCTGTGAAGAATAAAATTTGGGAAAGATAATGTAGCTGTGATGCAATGGGGATGTTTGATAAAAGAAAATAAATAAATATATCTTTTGTGAAGGATATATAGATTAGCATTCAGGAAAAAAGGTTTATACAGTGAATTTTGTATTGTGGGAAAATAGTATATATGTCTAATGTTTATGTGATCACAGTAAAATACAAAAAGGAAATTGTGCAATTGATGTTTTCTTTCATATTTATTTATTTATTTATTTTACATTTGTTAACTGGGATAGTCTGACTGGACAAAGGTCCATTTTCAGCGGAGGCCCGGGGAGAAAAGCTCCACATGTGAATAGTTACATAAGAGTTAAACAGTAGCAGTTTTATACAGTCACATATAGATACCAGTACAGAATTATAGGATTATATGCATACTTGGACTACATACATACTTAAATTTAACATTGTAGTTTTCTTGTTTGAACTTAGACATTTTTAGTGGTACAAGGGTGAAAAAGGTAGCATATCATTCAGTAGTACAATGCATATGAGAATGAGACCAAGTCTGAAACATTGACTATTTTACAGATAGCCAGGTAGTGAAGAAAGTGGTAAGCTGGTTAGTCAGGGTTGGTACAGGGGCACAGCCAGGGACTTTTTAGGAATTTTTTCAGAGATGTTTTAAATTGGTTAATAGTCTGGTTTGCTGTAAGTTCGGCAGGGATCCGATTCCAGATTGTTCCAACAGAGTTGCAAAACAATGAGTCACCTGCTGAGGTTTTAGATTTAACAGTTTGTGCCAGTATTTTGTCAGAAGACCGGAGAGTTTTTAGAAGACCGGAAGACCGGAGGTATAGGATTCAAGATTAAACTAAGTGAAAAGAGGTGTGTTGTATATGACTGAAGATGAAGGGGGGATGGATTCACTAACTCCCGCTCTTTATTCGGCTTCTTTAAATGTGTGTGCAGTATTAACGTGAGTGCAGATGAAGGGGGGATGGATTCACTAACTCCCGCTCTTTATTCGGCTTCTTTAAATGTGTGTGCAGTATTAACGTGAGTGCAGATGAAGGGGGGATGGATTCACTAACTCCCGCTCTTTATTCGGGTTCTTTAAATGTGTGTACAGTATTAACGTGAGTGCAGATGAAGGGGGGATGAATTCACTAACTCCCGCTCTTTATTCGGGTTCTTTAAATGTGTGTACAGTATTAACGTGAGTGCAGATGAAGGGGGGATGGATTCACTAACTCCCGCTCTTTATTCGGCTTCTTTAAATGTGTGTGCAGTATTAACGTGAGTGCAGATGAAGGGGGGATGGATTCACTAACTCCCGCTCTTTATTCGGGTTCTTTAAATGTGTGTGCAGTATTAACGTGAGTGCAGATGAAGGGGGGATGGATTCACTAACTCCCGCTCTTTATTCAGGTTCTTTAAATGTGTGTGCAGTATTAACGTGTGTAAAGAAAGATAACGAGAATGTAATAGTGGGAATGTTTAAATGTAAGTGCGAAACATTCTGGGACATGATGAGAATAAGGAAAAAGAGAAAAAATAATTTGCAAGCGAATACATCAAAAATTATCAAGATAAAATACTAACATGGAAAATAAAAAGTGATGATATAGAGAAAGATGGAAGTGTGTGGTATTATAATAATATGGCCAGGGATATCCTGGTTACATCCAGTTGGCCAGGGACAGCCAGCCACAAGGTTGGTGAGAAGTGCCACTCATAACTGGTTCAGAGCAGCTAAGGAACGGGGCTGCCTCTCCCCAGTAATGCATCACATGTTTGTAGGCAACTAGCTACTAAATCACTCATAGATGACCTGATTTTGGGTCATGTTTTCATTCACATCAGAGCAGCAAAAAGTTGCGATCTGTTGAAAGTCATCCCTTGAGCCAAGCATTTTATAATGGGTTGAGGGTTGGCATAATGTTTAAGGTGTTTCCTTCACAGGCACAAGGTACAGGGTTTGATTCTTACTTCAGCGATGGAAAATTTGCCTAGGCTTAAAATGGCCCACTAGGGCAGATAGTCTGCTACTAACCTATGAAAAATGTTATGTAAATTTACAAGAAGATGGGTAATAAAGCTATTAAAATAAAAAAAAAGTAGTACACCAAGTTTGTAGAGTTTCAGGATTTCCTATGTAGACTGGTAGTAAATAAGTTATCAGTAAAGAGGACTAGGTCAATAAAAATAACATTGAAATAGTGTTTTAATTTTGTGGTGAGGAAGAGGCAACAGAGGATGTTTTTTTTTTTTTTTTTGAAATGTAAGAGTGGTGAAAGCCTCGACAAAGTTATGTGAAGAAATTTTTTTGAGAATATTGACATAAACAACATAGATATGAATATGATTATGGATATAAAAATAATTAGAAAAATATGTGAGAGGGTAGAGGTTACAATTTATTTATGCAATATGAGTTATTTGGAGTGAAAGAATGAATGAACTTTTGCCTAACGGGAAATGGATTTTGGCAAATATATTGAGAAAAATCAGATTATGGTTGTAGAAAAAGGATCGGGGTCAGTTATGGAAGAAAAACAATGAAGATGTTAGAAAAATGATGAATAGTAAGAAATCAAATGTGTCTATATGTACCGGTAAATATGTAAAATTGTAAATATCTAAATAATATCTTATGTTGTGTCAAATAAAGGACCCTACTCTTTTCAATAGATGCTGGGTGATCTTTTACATCTGGCTAAGATATCACCAACTCAAGCAGATGAGGCTGCTGTTTAACATCTTATCCCAAGAACATTTTTTTTACCATGCCTGATTCTCTAGTCAGGCACAAATATAACAGCTTAAGGGGAGGAACTGTGTTTATATTTAAGCTTCCACAAGCATGAGGAGGGTTTATCTTTGCTTAAATTAAAATTAACAAATTATTACTGTTTAATCGTGTATCATTTTGCACAGACCTGGGTTCAGTCATTAACTCATGAAGATGCAGTATTTCAGTGCTGAATTGCATTATGTAGGAGGTGCATAGGGATTTATTTCCAAATCTTTAAGTCTCCATTCATAACAAATGCACTGTTCTACTTGATTTGGTTCATAGGTGTTTACTAGGCTAACAACCACAATGGCCTTTTTATGCCTAGCTATGCATCCCAAATCTTTGACAAGTTCTGATACCCTTGATAAGTGTAAGTAGGGCTTGGGAGATGAAACATTTCCATGCTAGGGCCTGGGAAATTAACCATTTACAGAGTGCCGGTGTCCATTAGCGGCATAGGTGCCAAACCAGGGATGAATTTCCTGTTCCCCATCCAATTGTCCAAGTTGCACTTGAATTGGGTTAGGGAGGAGCTCTGATTCACATGGATGGGGAGCCTGTTCCCTAGGCAGGGTAGTCTCTGGGATACATACCTGTGTCTCCAGCAGGTCCTATTTATATCACAGGCAAGGTTCAAGTCCTTAGAATGGATAATTCTGGTGCTGCTTGTTTTGCAGATATGCAGGAGGCCTATTAGAGTGGGGTTTGACAATGCCCTGTATGCCAGGCATAGATCTCCCCTCAAAAGCCTGTAGGAGACAGAATACAGGAATAGAGCCTTGTGGCAGTCTACATAGGACATTTTACTTAAGCCCTGTATTCTTAGTGAGGAACCTATGTGGACATTTCAGTTGTTAGATATGCCTGGTTAAGTACATACCAAAGGGTGCATTGTACTCAATGATAGGTCTGATGAATGCCAAATATGGTGAAACAATTACTTCCTTGGACTTAGATGCCATACCTTTGTTTATAAGTTGTGCAACTTAGACTGATTCCGTCACTACTGTAGACAAGTGATGGTCAAAGGCTAGATAACTATCTATGTGTGCCCCTAAATCCCTCACTACTGGGTCAACTCTAAGGGGTGTGTTGTCAATATGATAGTTACCAGGGGTGGATGACTCCCCAAAGGATACTATTAAGCACTTCTAGGTATTTAGTTTTAGTCCATGGCTCTAACAAAAGTTGTTTGTCTGTGTTAGCCCCTCCTGGAGAACATTTGTGTTAGTGTGGGATTCAATGACAGCTCCTAATTTGTAATCATCTGATAATTTAGTCATTCAGAGACCACTAACATTGGCCTTGACTTCAGAGAGTAAATGCAAATAAGGAGCAGTCCAAAGACCAATCCCTGAGGGACATCACTTGTGACTGGCCTTATTGTCGGGGAGGACTCCACAATTCTAACTTCCTGGGTCCTGTCTGTGAGCCAGTTGGCTATCCATCATGTCACATACGAGTTTGTATCTAACCTCTTGAGTGTGCCAACAATGCCAGAGTGGGGTATTGTGTCAAATGCCTTGGCCAGGTCAAGGTAGACAGTGGAAACCATTTTGCCCTCATCCATTGCTTTGGTGACCTTCCCAAAGAAGTCCACCAGGTTAAGTAGGCATGATCTGCCCTTGACTAATCCAAATGGGGTTGGGTCAATTGTTTGGAGGTTTACTATATCACTATTGATTATTCATACTGCAATTGGAAGCATATTTGGCATGACTTAGGAATGCAGTTGCAGTATGAATGGGAACCCTTCCTGCTGAGGTTGTAAACCCTTCCATTAATGTGATCTTTATTTTCCACCAACAATTGAAATGGTAGACTATTGCTGTTCATCTTGTACTCACAGCATACAAATGCGTGTTTTTTTTAACTCACAGTAAGGACATGTATTGATGCAAAACCATTAAATGGACAGTTCCATTCAGTAATATATAGGCACAATATATCCCAATTTTGTTCCTGTTCAAAACATACCCCTACAGTTTTCAGGTTCAGTACTTACATATGCTGTAGTAATTAGAAATGGAATGAGAACATGTTATCCAAGTAGTAGTTCCCATGTTAGCCCAGAACTGAATGGAAAAGAATGCAAGCTGAAGCACCAAGCAATTGGAGATAATTTTGTGCTGCCTAGTTCTGATCTTGATACAAATGAGTCACAGTTTCATAAAATAGTCAAAGTGGGTGGTTTATGATCGGAGACTCCATGATTAAGAAATGAATCAGACCTTTTATAAGTATCAGTAGGAAAATGTTACTATCTCCAGCCTTAGTGGTATAAAACTAAGTGGTATTTAAGATGCATCAAAAAGGATGATAAAGAGCAAGTGGTCTTTTTTTATTTATTTATTTATTTATTTTATTTATTTTTATTTACATTTGTTGACCGGGAGTGTTCGACTGGACGTAGGTCCATTTTCAGCGGAGGCCCAGGGAGAAAAGCTCCACAGTTAAAATAAACAGACAGTAGTTACATTGGATTACATAGCGATTAACAATTTAACATAGCAATTACTTACAACATATTTACAGATGAAGAACATAGTACATCAGTAGACAACTAGAATCTTTATCTGTGAAGTACATAACAGACATTAGCAAATGTTACAATTAGAAGTTCCTGCTGTCTAATAAGTACTAGGCTTATGAGCATCTGAGCTTGCTATAATCAAGGTAGTTAGTGGAGTGGAAAGAAAGGTAGTGGTTGGATGGGGTGGGTGATTTTAGAGTGGGAGTTGCAAGGACATAGCCAGCATGTTTTAAGGTGCGCTTTTAGTAAAGTGTTAAAGTGGGTGCATGATGGTATGGAGGTAATTGTGGGTGGGAGGGAGTTCCATAATTTGGCTATGGTGCAAGAGAATAGTGCTTCACCAGCAGAGTTATTGGCTTTAGTGATCTGCAAGTGATTTTTGTTGCTGGATCTTAGTGGTCTGGTGGTGCAATAAGGTTGGAGTAGATTCTGGAGGGATGGGACATTTAGTGGATGGTTTACTAGTTTGTGGGTGAGTGAGAGTTGATACCATTGAAGGAGGTGAGGGAGTTCAAGCCAGCCCAGTTCAGCAAGTGAGAGACAGTGGTGACTATGGTAGGATGCCCCTGTGGCGAATTTGGCGATTTTGTTGTAGCAGGTCTCTAGCTTGTTTAGATCACATCGCCTTAGGTTGGTATATATTGGAGAGGCATAAAGTAGGGTGGAGATAAGGTGGGAATTTGCTATTGAAATCTTAGCTGCTTTGGTGAGAAGTTGCTTATTTCTGTATAACGCTCCTAGTTTTTTTGTGGACTTTTTTTATGGTCATGGATATGTGAATGTCAAATTTTAGTTTATTGTCTATTTCCACTCCTAGCAATTTGGTGTGTTTAGTTGGGTATATAGTGGTGTTGTCTTTTGCTGTGATGTTAAAGTGAGAGTTGTTTTGAGTATGTTTGGTGGGTTGGAAGATGAGTAGTTTAGTTTTGTTTGGGTTAAGTATTGATTGGGCATCGGATAACCAAGTTTCAACAGAGGAAAAGGTTTCCTGTGTGACTATTTGCAGTTTGGGTAGGGACTGGGCTGAGCAGATGATGGTTGAGTCATCGGTGTATTGTATGAGTGTGCCATGTTTGGTGGCAGAGGCAAGATTATTGGTGAAAACAGAGAAGAGTAGGGGTCCAAGGATGGATGCTTGTGGAACCCCTATGCAGACAGGTAGTTGGGGAGCTATGTCATTCTGCCATACAACGGATTGTTGGCGGTCAGACAGGTAACTCTGAAACCATTTGGTGACTGATTGAGAGAAGGATAGGTTATTGAGGATAGAGATAAGTTGTTTGTGTGGGACCATGTCAAATGCTTTAAATAGGTCTAGGAAAGTAGCAGAGGAGAGATAGCCATTGTTTTTATGCTGAAGGATAGTGTTAGTAAAAGAGAGTAAGGCAGTGGTGGTGCCATGGTTTGGTCGGAAACCATGCTGAGTATTGGAAAGGAGGTTGTGAGTAAGGAGGTAGTCCGAGACCTGAGAGTGTATGCATCTCTCTAGTATTTTGGGGAGTGGAGAGAGAATAGCTATGGGGTGGTAATTGGTTAGTTCTGTGGAGGGTCCGCCTTTGTGGAGGGGAATTATATGTGATACTTTCCACAGTGTGTGCACGTAACTTTCTGACAAAGATCGGTTAACCAAGATGGATACTGGGTAGGCCAGAGCATCAGCTGCGATTTGTAGGTATTCACTTGGGAGGTTGTCTGCTGCTAATTTGGTGGGCTTAAGTTTAGTTAAGAGTTTTTTATGTTGGAGGTGCAGGAGAAAAAGAGAAGGCAGTGGGGAGATTACTACTTGAAGGTGTGGGTTGGAGGGGAGGGGGGTTGTGTTGTTTAGCTAGTGATGGTATGGTTTGTGTGAAGTGTGTGTTGAATGAGATAGCAATATTTTCTGAGGAGTGAGGGATGTTAGGAGGAGGGGTACTGACTTTACCTGGGTGGAGGATGGAGTTTATGGAGGACTAGAATTGTTTGGGACTGTGTTGGGAGGAGTTTAGGGCAGACTGGTAGTATTGGAATTTGTCCTGGTACTACTTTGGGTACTTTTGGTACTACTGTACTTCATGCTGGGGTAAATAATTTGTATCTACAAACTGAAATATTATACCTTTAAAGCGGACATCAGTTTTAGTGAAATTCAATGTTCCCAGAATTGTAGTAATTAGCAATATTCCAAGGCAGTGCTATACAAATGGCTGAGATATTTTTGTCACAATAGGGGCATTGACCTGATTAGATCCTGGGATGAATATCTAAGCAAAACTGAATTATTTGACATGGACAACTTTTACCCTAGTTTGTCTGGTGGTAATTTATAGGTTCATAGGTTCATAGGTATATACTAGGCTATTAGCCCTAGGGCCTATATAAGCCTAGCCAAAAAGGTACCCTGGCTTTAGCCACCCAAGAAAATTATTTTCCTGTGCCCCTGTCGAGCAGAACCACAGAAGTGATCCCTGGGGTGAATTTCCTATTTCCCATCCAATCATCAAGATTTTTCTTGAAGAGTGCTAATGAGGATCTCTGTTTGACATAGATAGGTAGTCTGTTCCAGAGTATGAGAAGTCTCTAGGACAGGAATCTATCCCTCCAGCATGTTCTGTTTATTGTGGTGACAAGGTTTAGGTCCTTAGAGCATGTAGCTCGGAGGGATTGGGATTTCTTTAAATGGAGCATGTCCAACAGCTCTGGGTTTGACATAGCTTTGTATGTTAGGCAGAGATCACCTCTGAGTAGGGGATATGTGACAGAGTAAAGCTGGAGTTTTTTTAGATGGTCTGCGTAGGGCGTCTGTTTGAGGCCAGTAATCCTCTTTGTGAGGTATTTCTGTGGCCTTTCTAGTTGTTGTAGATGTCTTGTGAGGTACATACCAAAAGGGGCGTTGTACTCTATAATGGGTCTAATGAGTGATGAGTAGAGGGGAACAATGACCTCTTTTTTTTCTGGATGAGAAACCTTTTGTGATGAGGTGAGCCACATAGAAGGATTTCCTGACCACTTTGGTGATGTGATTATCAAAGGAGAGACTACTGTCCACCTATATCCCAAGGTCTCTTATCACACTTTCGGCATTAAGTAGACTACCACTTATGTGATAGTTCATGGGTACAGAGTTTTTACCAAAGGGGATGACAATACACTTTTTGGCATTGAGCTTCAGGCCATGGCTTTGACACCAGGCATCTGTCTCAGTGAGGCGCTTTTGTAGTATGTCCACATCATTAGGAGTTTCGATTATGACTCCTAGTTTGCAGTCATCTGCAAAGTTTGTTAGCCAAAGACCTTCTGTGTTAGCCTGTACTTCAGAGAAGTAAATACCAAACAGAAGAGGACCCACGACTGAACCCTGTGGTACTCCACTTGTAACTGGTCTGAAATCGGATTTGGAGTCTGCTACTTTCACAGTGTGGGTTCTCTCCATGAGCCAGTTGGCAACCCATCTTGTGACATAGGGATTTATACCTAGTTTAGTGAGCTTATCTAAAATTTCAGAGTGGGGGATGGTGTCAAAAGCCTTGGCGAGATCTAGATAAGCGGTGTGAACCACCTTATCCTCATCTATGGCTTTGGTGACTGCTTGAAAGAAGTCAATCAGGGTTAGGAGACATGATCTGCCTTTTACAAACCCAAACTGTGTAGGGTCCAGAGTCTGGAGATTACCAATGTCTTTGTTTATGAGTTCCATGATGATATGTTCCATGGCCTTGCAGACCAGGCTCGTCAGGCTAATGGGGCGGTAGTTCCTGGGGTCCATTGTGGCTCCCCCTTTGTGGAGTGAGATAACCGTCATGGTGCACTATTCAGTGGGCACAAAGCCTCAGGTTAGGCTATGATGGAACATGGTACTTAGGTAGGGTGCCAGTTCATTCTGTAGTTCGTGTAGAATGCAGCCTGGGATATTGTCAGGTCCCATGGATGCTGTTTTAATAGGTAAGAACTTTTCTAAATTAATAACACATTTTACACTACTATCTTATTCTGCCCAAAAACATGAATATGAGAAAATGTTTACAAGAATAGTAAAAATATTATACTGATGTACACAATCTTACAAGTAAGACTGAGGAATAATCAGTTACAGCTAGTTAGACACAACTTTCTCTATTACTTAGGCATGGCAATGCAGTGATGTTCACATATTAGGATTTAACAAACACAAATACCTAAGTACTGATGTCTCTTAACACCCAAAACCGCTTATGAAGAGTCACTGACTAAGAATGCTGGTCTTTCAAGGTTTTATAGCTATTCCAGCAGCCTCTAAAATACTAACAATAGACTCGGTCCTGTTCTTAATCAGAGTACAATTATTTGCAATTCTTCTGAAATAGCTGACATTTTAAATGACTATGTCACCACTTTATTGTCATCAAATCCTATAGTTGGTGAAATACCAAGTCTGGACTAGTCTCATATTTCATCTTTGTTAATAACAGAGAAAAAGAATAGTGGTGCTGGCCTTCTTTATTCATAACTTTTCTGGCCAACTGATATTTAATGTGGCTTTAGTGACCAGTACTGTTCCTGATTCAAGGAGCCTTGCAAATATTGTACTGATGTGTAAGTGTGGATCTTTTGATGATACGACTTTCATCCAATTAGTCTGACATCACTTATGGGCATGTGCTTTGAGAGGTATTTATTATCACTTCTAAACATCCATGAGAATGTACTAACACTTAATCTTAAAGATCAACTTTTTCCAATTTGACTGGATTTTATGACGCAATTATTGAAGGCTTAGATAATGGTCTTAGTGTGGAGGTCTGTCAAAAGCTTTAATAGTATCTGTCATACAATGATAAATAATTCCATAGTAAAGTATAAGATAAGGGAGGGTGGCCTAATGGTTAAGGTGTTTGCCTTACAAACACAAGGTGCAGCATTTGAGTCTCACATAGGATATTTGGCTAGGCTTAAAATGGCTCACAAGGGCAGGTAGCCTAGTACTAATCTATGAACCTATAAATCTTTATATAATTGAATGGATTAGATGTTGGCTTAGGCATATAAATCAACATGTTAAAGTTCAGGGCACTTTTTAAATTCTTCAGACATTGCTACTGGTATCCCACAGGGGTGTGTTTTAGGCTATATCATGTTCAACTTTATATTTTCATTTCTGCTTGAAAATAATACATTCTAGCTGTTTAAACATGCTGATGTCATTAAAACTATAGCATGTACAACACCTTTACCAGATTATTTAGCTTTCAATTCATATATGTCTGAATTAGGTAAGTGGTTAAATAAAAAGTATTTTAATATCAATCCATCTAACAGCGGTGTTACATATTTTGGCCATTTCAGACATAAACAACTATTTATTTTTGGAAATTCCTCTCTGGACGATCTCTTTACATTAAAGAATGCTGATGTCTGTGCAGTCTCTGAGACGTGGTTTAAAGCTGCAGAGAGCACACCAACAGTGCAGGGTTATAATGCCTTCTACACATTTAGACCAGCTACTTCACAGGCAGGGACTGAAGGTGGAGGTGTCTCTATTTACATCAAAAATAAATATACTTCAAGGCTGGTCAAACAGGACAATGCACTTGAGCTGCTCCTTGTTCAGATCACCATAGGTAAAATCCAATACCACTTCCTTGCAAGCTATAGGTCCCCCTGTATGACCCAGGAAACCCATACCATGTATTTAAACTTATTAGAAACACTAACCATCCGACCCAATACTGTATTCATGGGTGACTTTAATTAGCCCACTATTAACTGGGAATCCTATACAACATCAAACGTGCATGCACATAGACTCCTGGATTTGACTCCTTCAGGGAAGTGATAGGGACCTATATATATATATATATATATATATATATATATATATATATATATATATATATATATATATATATATATATATACATATATTAGACTTATAACTGAATATACCTCATTATTTTGTATATGTTCAAAAGGTGACTTTAATAACAAAGTGTTCAAATAATTTACTAAAAAATGATGATGTGCAGGAGACTCATATATCATGACAGTTTAGCTGAACATAACCCATTTTCTATCCATTTTCACTGGTTACTTGACAGACTCTGTCTAACAAATTATGAACTTCATCAAGAAGAAACAACTTTTGGTTAATATTGAGTTGCTGCAATCAGCGTGAACTTCTCAGCGGGAAAATACCTTTTAAATACAAAATGCAGAGCCACTTTTAAATCAAGGTTTATCACCCAAAACATTCTGAGACTATGGAATATAATGCCATTAACAAGTAAGAAAATGTAACTCACTAAATTCATTCAACAAGGGGAGGGTGGCTTAATGGCTAAGGTGTTTGCCTTACAAACACAAGGTGCAGGGTTTGAGTCTTACAAGGGATAATTGGCTAGGCTTAAAATGGCTCGCAAGGGCAGTTAGCTTAGTACTAAACTATAAACCTATGAACCTATGAACAAATTATTAGATACTTGGTTTGGTTTGAATGTTCACTGTACAGTCTTTGAGCCTGGGTTATGATGGTCCCCGACCTTAACACAGCTGACCAGAAACAATGAAACTATGAAATTATAAAACAGTGACTACAATGGTATATGAAGAGAAAAGACAAATGTAAAATCATGGAATCATAAAATGTGGAAAGTGATAGGCCTCGGTGGTGCAGTGGTTAGTGCTGTCACCTCACAGCAAGAGGTTCTCTGGTTTGATTCTTGGCTGGAATGCCTTCTGTTTGGAGTCTGCATGTTCTCCCTGTGGTTGAGTGACATTTAAAGACATGAAGGTAGGTGCATGCATGAAATGGTGTGCCTTCTTTGAAGGTTGGGTGTCGGGCTGGCACCTTGGCACTATAAAAATCCACTGGCAATCATTAGCAGACCGGAGTTCCACTGTGGCAATCCCTAACCAGGAAAAGCTGAAAGACATTAGTCTTATGGAATGTGGAAAGCAACTTGGTCATGTGGTCATTTACATTTTGCCATCTTTTTCAAGGAGCAATCAAACAGTCATACAAGGGCTGAATTTATGAATACCCATCCTATTTCTGATTTAAAGGGGACTGAGCAGAAGTGTTAGGTATATTATTAAAGTCTAATCATTCATTATTATCATTCCCATTATTCATTTGTTTATTTATAGGAGTAGTCACAGGCAATACGATGTCGTTCTCCTTCTGAGTGTTATTATTTATAAAAGTTTCAGAGTTCATAGACTGGGTATTCTTTGGTCATGTAAAAACATTGCCCCTACTAAAGTCTGTAGTGTCCCTTAACAGCTTTTTAGACTTCTGCATTTTAAGTTGCTGCTCTTAAGCAGACATTGTCTATCACACCATCAAGTTTGACCAAAAAATTGTCTTTATATTGGTCGAGCAACTCAGTATGTTTCTTATTAACTGAGTCAATTAATTCTCTTTCCAGGGGTTTAAAATAATCTATTAACAACTGTATATAGTTAAAACTAAATTTGAGGTTCAATTGTTGCCACTTACTTAGTAAACCTATGTAAGTATCACTATAGGTTAGCATAACCAAAATCGAGGTATCACCTTATGGAACAAGCATGCCTACATTTGTAAACATTGCCACTGGAAACATTTCAGCCTGAATAGCTCATTTTCAAGCTCTGTAGTGGCATTAATCAGGTGAATATTCAGTCTCTGGTTCCTAAGCTCTACAACTCTCATAGTTATCTTCCTATGAGCCTATCTAAGCTCTCAACAATTTCTATAGCTTCTCTCTAAGCTATCAACAACTCCTACAGCTACTCTCACCCAGCCTAACCATGCAAATGTTGTAAATAACATTCTACTGTTGATGTGTGTGTATGTAAAGCATATTTACATTTTCTTAAAAGGTTTGTATGTAAACTGTTTCCACACCTAACACACATCTATTTTCCTCAAATGAAACTGTATGATCCCTACCTTCAAGCTTAATGAATCTGTTAACTATGCATGATATTGAATGCATTTATGAGTAACTATTCTACATAATATTATCTTTAATATTAACTATCAGTTGTATCTAAATTGTATAATGCATCTTGGAGTTTTCTCCCCGGGTCTCCACAGAAAATGGATCAATTCGGCCCAGTGGACTTCCCCAGTAGTCAAACTGCAAATAAAATAAATATCATCCACATCAGATGACTGGTCATCATTGTTGGCTCCTGGCCTCGCTAACAATGGATTAACTTATGTCTTCAAAAACTTCAGGAACTGGTCTTCACCTCTTCTCCTAGTAGAGACTTATCCTTGCTCAATATCAGTTTCATTCCCTTCTGCCATGCTTCCATGAGGAACCAAAGAAATAACAGAATGCAAAAAACAAACAGTCCTCTCGGAATCAATGGTGCTGGTTAACCAAAATATAATGTAGAATAAAATAAAACAGCACCAAAGCACAGCAATGACCATAAAATAACTCAGTTTTAATCAAAAATATAAAAGGTAAGCACTTTCACACAATAAATGTGCTACATCAGACATACACTGCAAAAATCCAATGAAATAAATAGCAAAAGCAGTATCAATTGTCATTTCAAATCATCCAATGGAAACACACATTCAATAAAACAATTAAATTTCATTTAAAGAGATGTCTAGATTTTAAAACAGGTTTTATGGAGGTCCTCCCATTAATACCTAGAATTCTATCTGCCTGCATGGTTATAATCCATGAAAGTTCACAATTCTCCATCCCCGGGATTCATGAAGCTTGCGCCAGGTGCCAAAGTAGCGTTGGTGATCTAGCATCAAATATGGCCTCCAAGCGATTCAGGTATGAACTGTTTCCATGTGCACTACCAGCGTACGCCAGAGCTGCGCAGCTCCTGGTGCATGCATGCTAATTACCCCATGTGCAGCAGTGTAGCATGCAAATGAAGGTATATAGCGATTCATGAAGTGGTGCAGGCGTAGCGTAAGCATGAAGAAATGTAAACCAAGAAAACGGTTTACATTTTTTCAAACATAAAATTAGAGCCATGAAAACAGACCAAACCTACATATTATAATGTTAATATATGCCAATGGCTAAATATATAGTCAATGGCATAAAAAAACATGCACAACACATAAAAAAATAACATTTAATGTCATGGCCACACTAACGCAAAGTAAAACCGCAGTGCATCGCTGTGCAAATGGGATCACAAGAAAAATATATTTAGATGTCATAAAACTGCAATGTAACACAATTCATGAATTCCCCATAATAGGCAATGGCACGCATGCTACACCACAACCATGATGCAAGGGTTGCTAAGGGTCTGTGACAGTGTTCTGTGTGGTAACTAGGAATTTGTAGTCAATGCCATGCAAATGAGTCAAGTAATACTGAATCTCAAACTCCCCGCTGGCGTAAGGATGTACCACATGGCATAGCGGTACAACACCGTGAATTGACCTGGAGGTAAACATGACATCAAGAGAGGGGTGCGCCACTGTAGCTGTAAGCACATTGGAGCATTGCTAATCCAGGTTGCCTGTTGCTAAGCAAAGCCACAGGATAGGGGTGTCGAAGTAGCCATAGCTTTGCTTAGCTGAGAGCACACAAGGTAACCGAAAGTGCATGTGAACGTGGATGAAAACGCACTCGAAACGCGATAAACAGCTGTGTGCAGAGTGCACCACAGCTGAAACAGGAAGGATACGGGAAGACAATAAGGAAATGCTGCAGCATGGTAATTGGAGTGCAAACGAGTAATTAACACCTAAGAACTCACAGTGGGTCATTAACAACAGCTAACAAGGCTGCTAGCAGCTACCTGCAAAACAGGAAAGGGGAGGTGCTGTACAGCAAAGAAAAGAAAACTGTCACAGCAGAACAAAGCAAACTTAAAGTAGATCAGCTACATAACACATTTCCAAACACAATCCTGGGTTGTGAAAGTACAAAACAAGAAAGCAGGCAGATGGTTGCATGCCTGACAATGGGAGGGGAATCAGGTTGAAAAGTGAAGTAAAGGGCAATAGATGAATCATGGTAGCCATGTGTAAGTCAGCACTAAAGGCCCCACAATAGCAGTACCTGCTGTAAAACCAATAATTAAGATTCTCCTCAGTTGGAATTGCACATACACACCCAATTACATCAGCATCATCCATTGCACAATAGTATAAGGTGTTAAAGACCCACACACACACTTGTGTATTCCCAGACACTCTGCACCATTGGTGTATACAGATAGGGAACTTTTAATATGTACATATTAGGGGCTGCCAAAGCTTTGATTCACCAGCATGTGTTGGAGACTGACGGTGGTGTGGAGGATGATGCTGACAACCATCTCAGACACCGGAGGGGGAGAAGAGTGTTCAGACCCAGGGTAACCTACCAGGGGCTACATGATCTGGAGATAGTAGAGCATTACAGGATGGACAGGGACACCATACAGCAACTTGTTGAGCTGTGCTGGCCATGCCTCAGAGCCAGAAGTAACAGAGGGGAACCCATCCCATTGGACATGAAGGTATGTGTAAGCTTGAGAATACTAGCCACAGGTACCTTCCAAAGGCCAACTGGGGATATCATGGGGATCTCACAGGCATCAGCATCCAGGGTACTCCACCAGTTCCTGGATGCCATGTTACCACATGCCAATGAGCGCATATACTTCCCTCAAATGCAGGAGGAGTTGGCCAGCAATATGCATCTCTTCCACCGTGTGGGAGACTACCCGGAGGTACTGGGTGCAATAGACTGCATGCATATACACATCAAGACACCACCCGGTGAGCAGGGTAGGCACTACTACAGAGGATACCCCTCCATCAACTGCCAGGTCATGTGCAATGCCCAGGGCATTATCATGGATGTGTGTGCTGGCAGCCCTGGAAGCTATCACTACTCCCACATCTGGCATGCCTTACAGCTGTATCATGTATTTGCCGGGGGGACATTCCATATGGCCACCTGTTGAGGGATGCTGGCTATGCACTGGAACCATGGATGATGACTTCCATCAGAAATGCACACACAGCCATGCAAGAACACCATAATGAGGCACACGCAGAAACCAGAATCATCACAGAGCATGTATTTGGGATGCTGAAATCACAGTTCCATTGCTTGGACATATCTGGTGGAGCCTTGCAGTACTCTCCAGGCACATGTGCCTACATCTTCATAGTATGTGCCATGCTACACAATATGATCTTGCATAAACAGCTGCAGCAGGGACAGAATGGTGAGGCCCTCATAGCCCACCACCATTGCCAAGGGCCCCACAGGCACAGAGGGACTCAGACCACAAACATCCAGTGCCAGCCCCAGTAGGCAGACGGAGGTGTGCCCAGTATGCCCATGCCTTGGCAAAGAGGGAATGTATAGCACAAACACTGACAGTGTAGGTACTTATGGACTGACACCCTTCTCCACCTGCACACACAGCAAACATGGATGGCACACACACGCACACACACACACACACACACACACACACACACACACACACATGACCACCTGTAAATTGTCATGTATAGGTGGTCTACTGTGTGCATCCTACATAGGTAGCCCTAAACTATTGTACACACAACTGCCATTGGCACAAGGTAAGTAAATACATGAACAGTAAATTAAGCTATCAGCATGTGTCCATACTGTATGTATAGGTTCATAGATACATAGGTAGGTACATGCCTAACTGCCCGAGGCCACTCATAGGCATAGCCAAAAAGTGTCTGCTGTTGCCACTCCATTGATTAACTAACTGTCCCTCTGTGGAGCAGAGCCAATTGTGGGATCCCTGGGGTGTATCCACTGTTCCCCACCCACTCTGCAAGGATTCCCTGAAGTGTTAGTGAGGGGTTTTGTATAATGTAATCAGGATGTAGTTCCAAATAATGGGGAGTATCTGTGACAGGAATCTTCTCAGATGATTTACATGTTACATAGTATACCTTAACCACAGCTTGCATATATAGATAGTATTCCACAGAATAATAAACATGTGGAACACACAACTGCTGAAATGTGCATTAATCACCCTTGCACTACCAGTGCCTTGTCTGAGAGGTAAAATTACCACTGCCAAGATTAGAGCACACAACCATGTACACAATCTTCACAATAACATACCACTAAGCTACCAAAGATGTACCAATGGCAGTTGTGTATACTGACAGGATAAAACACAAAAGGTAGGAATGTGTGGAAATAGGACAAACTGGCATGCACCCAATGAAAGGTGTATGCTATATATATATATATATATATATATATATATATATATATATATATATATATATATATATATATATATATATATATATATATATATATATATATATATATATATATATATATATATATATATATATATATATATATATATATATATATATATATATATATATATATATATATATATACATCAATATATATATATATATATATATATATATATATATATATATATATAGAGAGAGAGAGAGAGAGAGGGGAGAGAGAGAGAGATATATGTCAATATATGGGGATATACATCTATATATATGTAGATATATAAATAGGTTAACAACATCTACATAACCATGGAGGTACATATAAATGGGATACCTACCACATACATCCTGTTATGGACTTGACATAAATATGTGCATAACCACGAGGCTTAAAGTCCGAAAGAACACAGCACCGAAACACCAGAAGAGCGAGGTTTAAAATCACAATGTTAAGGGACAGTTAGTCAGTGCTTCTGGTGTTGCGGTTCAGGTAGGTTACTGTGTGTAAGTGTGTTTCTGAGGGCTGTAGTGTGTGTAAGTGTGTGTTCTGAGTGTGGTGTGTTTTTCTGCAGAACTGTAATGTGTGGGTGTGGGTTTGCTTTGTGCATCTGTTTGTGCAATCTAGGAGGTAGAATATTAAAGTGGAGGGTGTGGGGGTGCAGACACCCACATGGGGTGTGTAGGGGGGCTTGCCCACCTGCTCATATGTAGTGTAGGATGGTTTGTTTGGATGTGGTGGGTAGCAGTGTGTCTGTGTGTGCGTGTGTGTATTCCATGTTTGTGTTACTTTCGCGAGTTACTGTCGCTGATGGTAATGTAGGGTATGGGAGTCTGGTCCCGGTACTGTGGGCTTTGGAATTGTGTGGTTTTGGGATTCTGTAGGTATGCCATATACAGCAGTTGAAGTGTTCATATATGAGTATAACATGGACCATAGCAATCATACATTCCGCCACGACCAACCTTTATGAACAAAGGATATGGAGAGTATGTGCCTATACACTATTACAAATATGTGCTATGGACATGAGCCAATGATAGGGTTATCACCTGTCCCACTTTGCAAGGGACAGTCCCTCTTTGTGTGGTTGTGTCCTGACAAAATATATTAAACGTGGCAAATGTCCTGAGCTTGTAGGATATAATTATGTCCCATATGTAATGTAATAGTTGCATACAATAGTCCTTTCTGTATCTAAAATACCTACATGTTATGAGAAACAGGATAAGCAACTAAACTGCTACAAGAATAAGCTTATATTTAGGCAAGAAAGGAAAGTTCTATCCCTTGTACTGACCGCAGGTTTGTGTCAGCCTGTAAAATCTGATGTGTGTCCCAAAAATGTCCCACTATGGCCATATGAAAAGGTGGCAACCCTAGTCAAAGAGGGTCATTCACCAACACAGCTCCAATGACTGCAAATACCTATGACAGAAATACACAGCTTTCATGTAGCAACACTTTATTACATTCCGATGTGTTACTGAAAGGATTCAAGGACTAACATCACCTGCATGCTATACAGGAACCACTTAACAATGCCTTAATGAATCAGCCTGCAATTACCATAGTATTAGTCCACTAAAGGACAGGTGTTCAAATAGGGAAGGAATCCTCATGCACATATCAATTATGTATAAAAGCAGTTCCTACACACGTGAATCTGCTATGTATACCCACCAACATCACCCCCACACCCAAACAAATTACAATACAAACTGTAATAACATCACAAATCATTCACTCACTGTACAACATCTGCAGAAGCCTTAACATACCTTGTCAGAGACACACTAACATGGCCCTATGTGAAATAGTTGCTGTTATACAATGGAACAGCTCTGATGTTACGGGGTTTGTTTGCACTAATCCCGTTTCAGAGGGTTGTGTGTACACCGAGAAGTGTTACCAATTACTGATTAACAGCACAGTATGATACACATGTACACCAAATCAAGGATGTCTGGTGAGCACACTGTAAACCACATAACAGTTCATGCATAGCCATACAGCCTTGAGCTGCCCAAACATCTTTGCCAGACTGAAACATCTGCAGAAGTATCAGGTACAAACAAACCCTGCATAAGTAGCAATGTTCTGAAATATAACAGCTGTACTCACATGTAGAACAACATCGTCTAGCCATTACACACAATCCACGGGAGTATTGAAGCTAATATATCTCTGTCTGTCTCCATATAGCTGTTGAAATACATCACAAACAACACATCCAGGCCGTCATCCTCGAAAGTAAGGCAAACGGACAACGCCCAAGTGGAGTACTCAATTATACACCACTGTTGCCATGGTATTGGCTAATGGAGTTGCTGCACAGCTGATGTGCATCTAATTAACTACTTTGAAACACCAATTGGTGGCCAGGATAGCACATGTTATCGATATTTAACTAGAAAAGGATAGTTTATCACACATCCAAACCATCCGTATATACCAGCAGAACATTACAAAGACGATTGAAACACAAACTGAAAAGGATTGAATTAACAGTCAATGACACCTCGGGTTACTAATAAGGTATGTAGAACACTCAGTATGTCTGTGTATGTAGTACCTGTTCTGTAATATTTAAAGTGCATGCAATCCATATAGTGGAAACAGTTATCTTGTAGTGATGTATTGTTGAGCATAGTAACACTTGTAGTATTTATGTGTGTACTGCTGTAGGTCACAAGGCAAACACCGCATACACCACAATTGATGCTATATAAGGGCTTTGAACACAAATATTCCTCACCAGCCACTGTCAGTGGCAGGGCTGGTCCAACAAGTATGTGCTATAACAGGGGATAGTATATGTTGATATATTGTAACAGTAGGCGTATGTATGGGTATATTACTGAGAATAACATGTCGAAGGTTGGCCCACTGTGCAATTATGATTTGCATTGTGGGATATTGTGCCAATGACTGTGTAATTTACAGTATGGTAGGCAGATATGTATTACAAGTTGCATAGCATTACTGGTATGTTAGGCAAACATTATTTATGTCTATTGGCATTTACAATACACAGTAATAGGATACATATGACTTGTAGTCACCTGACAGTTTATCAGCATGATAGCAAAGTAAAATGGAAGAGCTAGTTAACTATCCATGCACATAAGACATGTAATAAGTGCAAAGGTAGGTACTAGGCTGTCTTACCAAGGGTATTTATAAGCCTAGATAGAGTGTGTTGCCATTCCCCACCCACATAGGTTAGTTCCCTGTGCCTCTGAACAGCAGAGTCATTAGTTCCTTGTGCCTCTGTCCAGCAGAGCCACTGCAGTGATCCCCGGGGTACATATCTGTCTCCCATCCACCCATCAAGGTTTCCCTTGAAGAGTGCTAGTGAGGGGCCCTGCTTGATGTACATTGGAATCATGTTCCAAAGCATGGGGAGTCTCCGGGTCAGGAATCTATCAATCCAGCATGTCCTAGTCATCGTTGTGGTTAGGTGTATATCCCTAGAGCATGTGGCTCTCAGGGGCCTATGTTTAGGTGGAGCATATCCAGCAATACTGGGTTGGACATGGGCCTTGCATGTCAAGCAGAGATCACCTGTGAGTATGCGGTATGCAACCGAGTACAGCTGGAGTTTCTTAGGTTGGGCTGCATAGGTCATCTGTTTGAGGTCAGTAATCCTCTTGGTGTGGTACTGTTGTGGTCTTCCAAGCTGTTGCAGTTGTCTTGTAAGGTACATCCCAAATGGGGTGTTGTATCCTATAATGGGTCTAATAAGTCATGAGTAGAAAGGCACAATGGCCTCCTTTGTTCTGGATGTGAACCCATTAGAGATTAGGGGGTCCACGTAGAAGGATATTCTAACCACCTTGTCATTATAGGTATCGAAGGAGAGATTGCTATCTACTGGGGTTCCCAGATCCCTTATTACTTTTTCTGTATGTAGGGGACTAGCACCTATGTGGTAGTCCCAGGTAATTAGTTATGTCCAAAGGGGATGACTATGCACTTTTTGGCATTCAGCTTGAGGCCATGATATTGACACTAGGTATCCGTCTTAGTGCGACCCTTCTGGAGGGTGTCAGTAACAGCTGGGGAAACAATTATGTCCCCTAGTTTGCAGTCGTCTGCAAACCTTTTCAGCCAAAGCCCTCCTGTGCTTCCCTGTATGTCAGAGAATTATATACCGAACATGAGGGGTCCTAGGACTGAGCCCTGGGGGGGTGCCACATGTATCTGATATACAGTCGGACCTAGGGTATGCAACTCCCAATGTGTGGGTTCTGTCCATGAGCCACTTTGCAAACCATCACATGACATAGAGGTTAATGTTCAGGCGGATGGGTATGTCGATAATACCAGAATGAGGAATGGTGGTGAAAGACTTTGAGAGATCTAGGTAGGCTGTGTGGACCTCCTTACCATCATCTAATGCCTTGGTAACTGTCTCTAAGATGTCCACCAGGTTCAGGAGGCATGGTCTGCCCTTAACAAAGCCAAACTGGAAGGGTCAAAGGTTTGGAGGTACCCAATGTTTCTTTGACTGAGATCTATTATGATGTGCTCCATAGCCTTGCAGACCAGGCTAGTCAGGCCTATAGGGCAATAGGTCCCGTGGTCCGTTATGATGCCACCTTTGTGGAGTGGGATAACTGTTGCTGTGCACCATTCAGGGGGCACAAAGCCCGATGCAAGGCTATTATTGAACATAGTACGTAGATGGGGAGCCAGTACATTCTAAAGTTCATGTAAAATGCAGCCTGGGATGTTGTCCGGTCCCATGGATGCTGTGATATTGGCTTTAGAGTGTGCAGCTTTTACCTGCGTAGTCGTGAGTACAGGGACTCTATACTCTTCCTGTATAGATATGGGCCCTTTAGAGGGTGAGAAGGGGGGAAAGGTAGCACTGAACCTATCTGCCAGGATGTTGGCAATATCAGTTGGTTCTGTAATGTTCGTGCCTTTGTGCTGTAACTCAGAGCAGATCTGGGTGTTGATATCGAGATATTTGACATAGCTATAGAATGCTTTGTGGTTGTTCTTGGAATTAGTGGCGTTTTTTTTCGTAGCTAGCTTTGGAGCATCTTATAAGGGATCTCACCTTCTTACTGAGGCTGACCAGGGAGCTCCTCCATGCATGGGATTGTACTCTCTTTGCAACAGTGTCTTCCTCCTGTTGTACAGTTTGTTTATGGCAAGGGACCACCAAATTGGCTTCCTTAATTAGGAGTATAGCATCTTGGGTCTGTTTGGGATAGCACGATCCATGCACTCATGTAAGTGCGTATAGAGTGCATTTGTGCAGGATTCAGCAGTTGTAACAGTATGTTCCATCTGCATGGGTGTCATGACAATCACCACGTCTGTCTTAAGAAGCATGAAGTTGGACTTGTAGACATATTATACTGTGGTTCCCTTAATGGGGGGATGGGGGCGGGATTTGGATATCAATGGTGTTCAGCTTATGATCAGATTGGACCAACGAGGAGTTGACTTCAGGTGTGGAACACCGGTCACTCATGTTGGTAATGCCTAGGTCTAGGATATTGTTGCCCCTGGTGGGTGTGTAGATATGTTGATTCAGGGCATTGGTGTTTATGAATTCCAGAAAGCATTGAGCTAATCATTTGGTACACGAGTAGTTTTCTCAGTTAATGGTGGGGTAGATTCATTGAGACTATGTGATGAGTGTGGTGTGGTGCGAATGTTTACCTTCTCCACATGACTGTCAGGGTCAGGCTTGGTTGGAGAGAGCTTTACCTCCAGTTTGGCTAGATAAATGCATCTCTCACAGGTTGTAGTGTTGGGTGGTAGGTGGAGAGAGTTGTCTGTGTACATGATGCAATGTCTACATTGCCTCAAGATGTCCAGATTCATCAGATAGACAGGAAAGAACACTGGCAGCTGAACCTTGGGCATGCCTGAATATAAAACTAATTTCCCCTAGATAAGTGAGGAAAGTGAGTACAAGAGCTATTTCACTTTAAGCAAGTGAGAAAAGCATGTACAAAACCTGTTTACCTCTAGGTAATGAGGAAGATTGAGTGCTATAGTAATTAGTAGCTTACATAGTGCTTACAAATTCTGAACAAGTGCTGAGCATGAATAAACAATCCAGATAGGGTATTGGATCACATTAACACACTGTTCCCCCCAACAGGTACACAATCATATATCCATGTACACCACAGAGCCCCTGTACCCACAACTATGCAGGTACAAGCTGCACTCAGGCTGCATGGGACCTGTCCACATCACAGGTTGTGTCATACACATATGGCAAAACAAGTTGCTCTCCATGTACACATCATGTAAAACATAGCTTCATGTCAGGCTGTGTACACACTGAATGGTGCACACCAACAGGTATCACAACCCACAAAGGGGGAGACACCACTGATAATACCCTGCTGAATCTGGTCTGAAAGGCCATGAACCTTGATCAAATTATTTGATGTCAGCAGTACAGATGTAGATGACAGTAAGGTTGATTTCACACTGCATATCATAACCTTGCCAGGTCATAGAACATCATCACCCATACTGTGTTCCACCTACACTCGGTATACTAGATATACATTCCTATGTCACAGGAGTGTTTTGCAACAGGACTCCTGGCAGAACCAACACAACAGAAGGTGTCTGAATAATACATGCTCATCACACCAGTGCCAGCTACAGTAAGACAGGGTTAATTAATTGTATTCCCCCTCATTGTAGTCCATACTACACAGACAAACAGAAGGCATCTGCCTATTGAAGTATGTGAATGACTATGACCTAGGAGCAATAGCCGACTCAGAGTGTTGTGGGCAACATACAGAAGGGGCTTTGTGGGTGAGGTGTGTGTGGCATATGGCTACAATCTGACAGCTACATATTGCATTGTCACCCATATGTTAATAACCCTGTACCCATGAACTACCACTTAGGCAGTGGTCAACATAATGGACACTGTGTGTAAGGGATGCAGCTGGGCAGTTGTCTTTCCTGTGATAGCTACGTCACCATACCTGTCAGATAGTCATATGTGGTATCCCTAGTCATGACAGGGTGCTGTCTATGAATATAGAGATAATTGCCCAGCCATACACAACACTCGAGTGACCTATATCAGGTCACATATTTCCTTTAAGGGGTATTGGCCATGTGCACATGGCCTACACCAGCCTTCCCATTCCCCATCTCCACTATGTAGCATGATGCATACCCTGAATAAATCCATGTCCAACCCAGTGATGTTGGGCATGCTACACGTACACATCCTGATCTCAAACACATACTTCATGGACATCCACCTTCCTAGTACTAGGATCACCACATCCTGGACAGATCCTTGTCTCATACACTTTACATAGTCCTGCCATACTATGCATTCCAGTCCAGCAAAGCTGCACATTGCTCCCCTCTCAGACATGTGGTGATGACCGCATGGTAAATGTATCATTAACCCTGTGGATCAGTAATGTGGCATTGCTCCACCTGGCCCCAGAGAACCACCTGTCGGCTACAGCCAGGTAACTTTTCATCCTAGATTCATACATGGCCCATGGCATATAGCCTACTAGTTGACTTTGACTGTACATGCTATAGTTGATATCCATCCCTGCAAATACCATCTGGCTAGCCAGTGTCCCATGTGTATCACATGTGTAACACAGGTGATACATGGCAAGATGGTGAATTGCTGTACCGTGCCATGTAGATGTATATGGCAGAACACATACATGTAAAACCTTACATGAGCAAGTCTGCAAGGTCACAGGTCATGTCTGTTAAGACAGTGTAAGTCTTTATATGTGACATATACACAGCATGAAGGTCAACTGCATTAATGTCGACACATCCAGCCATGTGCTGATAGGTAGGAACACCAGTACAGGCAAGCAGACATGCCCACATCAAGACATCCACATGGAGCATGAGCAATGTAATCAGGTGACACACACACATATATGGTGATAATATCCACTCACCATTGAGTGTCACATGTGTGTGACACAAACATGTCAGTGGTGTCAGTGTAATGTAGATTTGCAAATACAACTATTTAATCGTAATAAATGCGATACACATATATGTTCAACTGTAGCTCTGTATGTCTCTGTGAGTTACTGTGACCTGTCTCCATCATTATGTCTTCCAGGTATGCTGCATGCAAGGCTACCCCCTTATACCCACTTGGAGGATGAGGCCCTCATCCCATACCTACATGACAATCATGATATCCTGTTCAGCCATGTGCCACAGGATGCACAGCAGCGGGATGCCCTCTAGATGGAACTTCGCAGGAGTGTTAATGATGTGGGTGGCCACAACCGCACATACCAGCAGGTGCGCAGACACTGTACAGACCTCATTAGATGGGCGAAACAGTGTGCGAATGCAATCACCAGGGAACAAGGTGCAACAGGTGGTGGACCACTAACCCAGCCCCCGCTCAGACGTACCGAGGAGCTACTGGCCAACCTGGGGATACCTGCAGAACAACATCCACAAGCCTTAGCCGATATTGTGGAGGTGGGTGTCTCTCAACCACTGAGCCTGGAGTTGCCTGGTAAGTCAGTACTGCACCTATAACAACTATATTCCATATAGTTACATGTGTCACTGTACAATATATAATGTAACATCATATGCAAGGCATCTATACATACATGCTACATACTATAGTATGCTACTCTGTGTATGCGCACATGTGCATACACCATAGTATAGTCTAATGTACTGGTGTATGTGTTGACATGCACATTGCACCCTGTAGCCATCATACAGGTGTGGATAATGCTCATACTGCTGTGTTACTCCTATTTAGGTACCTCTGGCATTCTGCTGCAAAAGCAACCCATTGCAGGTGAAACTGTTATTATTTATCAAGCATCGTAATGCACAGATCTATCTGCTATGTGACCATTTACCACATGTACACATAATGTATGGTCCTGTCACAATATACAGGTTGGACCTGCAATGCATCAGAATGCCTACCCATATGCAACACTTGCAAACTATGTGAATCACCGACAGGAATCCTCACAAACTGTCATTGCCAGATGTGTGGACAGCTGTGCATACAATGGTGGAGGTGCTGTTCACTGTAGGGACATGTACTACAGATCAGAACTACACAAGTGGGGAATACAAACAGTACTACACAGTGGGCTGGAGTATGGCCAGCCCACAGGATTCACTGGTGTGGATCATAGCCCTGCTATGAATGTCACACAATGTGATGTGTTGTCTTGACATGTCCATGACATCTAGTGGCCTGGCTGCAACACTGCCTAACTAACCTGAAAACATATACCATATACCACCCTTTGTCTGCATAACCCTGTCATCAGTGGAGCATATGACATCTATAGGTGTATGTCATATGGGACAATACAGACATGTGAAATAGATGCCTGTAACAATAATTTGGCCAACACATGTACACACATGGCCATGGAGGATGGCCAGAGACATGAAGCAACACACACAGTAGATGTGATGTGCTTGTGTGTACAACCTGTCATACAATGGCTACACATGGTCCAACTATGGCCTTTGTGTAATGGTTATATTGCAGATGTGGAACACTAGCCATCCTATAGGCCTGTGCACATCTTGTGTAGGCGTGACATCAATCCACCACATAAAATGTGTTGAACATCTTGAGGGTGTCACGACATGACAGCAGTCATCTGTACAGTATCCACATCAGCCCACAGATACAGTACATTCCCCTTGCTGGTGTCGGACATCAATGTCATACTTGCTCCTCGTGTTTTTGTGTGTGTGTGTGTGTGTGTGTGTGTGTGTGTGTGTGTGTGTGTGTGTGTGTGGTACACAGATGTCATGTGGGACATGGTGTACCGATGTGATCACCATGTATGGCCATAGTTGCCAGGCAGCAGCAATATGGTTGCAGATGTGCAGGGATGTCATCCGTATACCCTTCAGTGACCTGTGTCACACATTCCACATCATGGTTTAGTGTGTATACACCTCAGTGACGTGGGTCACATTCCACAGTATATATGTATTGTATCTGAACACAGTCATGGCTATGAACTGTGTCTGTAACTCACATTGTATAGCAATAGAGATGCCTCATGATTCCTTGCAATGGCCATGCACATCAGCTAAATGTGCAGTATATCTGTAGGGCGGACAGACAGCACTGCATTGGGACACCATTACCCCACTGTATATTTGACAGGAGACCATTGTGTTCAACATATATGCATGTCATTGCACACATCAGCAGATCACATGTCATACTACATGTGATTGTCAAGCTCATATGCCACACATCAGGCAGATGCACTGTTAAACTGTGCTGGTCTACATGATGTAAGACATGGATGTATGCTAACTACTACTATGATTGTGTAATTTGCATGCCATCTGCTAGGAAACATGCATGCTGTTGTGTGCAACCCAGGGATGTATGATAACTACCACTATTATTGTCTGTACTGCATGCCGTCTGCCGTATCACATGCATGTTGCATGCCTTCTATCATATCACATGCATTTTGGGTGCCATAACATGTGTGTGTGTGTGTGTGTGTGTGTGTGTGTGTGTGTGTGTGTGTGTGCGTGTGTGTATGTTTCTATTGTATAGATTGTAATGTACAGTTCTTGTCTGCCCTCACAGGTGATGTAGGTGCGTTGCCTTCCTGCGGTCCATCTGATGTTAGTGTCCCTCAGACTCTAGCAGTGATGATGAACGTATGATTGAGGCACAGGCAAGGTTTTCAGGGGCTGAAACTGTGCCATTGGTTGCCATTACACCTATATCCCCCTCATCCCCGCACACAGATCCCATGCCTGCACATACCCCATGTGGCTATAGAGGAAGGACAGTTGGTGTGTGGTAGCTTGGAACATGAAAGTGTGGGGGCTATGAAAGGTGTTCCTGCACACCATGGTGTCAGCCAACTGACTGGTGTTGCCCCACACAGGCACATGGCCAGTGCTGCTCATAGGAGGACTTCAGGCCAACATGCTCCTGC
The DNA here is from genome assembly GCF_019279795.1 of Protopterus annectens. Taxonomy (NCBI): domain Eukaryota; kingdom Metazoa; phylum Chordata; order Ceratodontiformes; family Protopteridae; genus Protopterus; species Protopterus annectens. The sequence goes on along the minus strand of NC_056731.1, from coordinate 1,822,680,802 downwards.
AAGACAGAGCGCAGCAGCTGGTGTCACCAGACGCATGTTTCAGGCTGTAATGGAGGCACAGGCACATGCTAAACAGCACATCAGAAAAGATCAGAGGCTTCAGAGGGCTGCTGTCTGTTCTTTAAACAACAACATCCAGGCAATGGTAAATGCTCAACAGCAGATTGCTGAAGCTTTGGATAGACGGTTGGGTGACATGGTTAGAGTCCTTGACAGTGGCATGACAATCAGCGAGTGTGAGCTGTCTGTGTTGGAAGATCTGGTAGGAGTGAGGTGTTGGGCACATGGACGTAGGCCTGCTACATCACCTGTTTCAGGTCTATGTGTACAAGCTACTTCACATGTCTGCTCCCATAGTGGCGGTAGCAGCAGCAGTGCATCTGGTGCTGTGTTGTCCACACCATGACACAGCAGGCCACATGCTTATGGCTCTGAATGGTCCCAACAGGGACATGGTTCCAGTGGACAAGTGTCATCAGACAGTACCCAATCTGCACCTCTGCCTGGTAGTGCCCATGCAACCCCTGGAAGGCACAGCTCACATGTCCGTGGCCGGACACCGTGAACTGTAAAACCTGGCCTGTACAGTCTGCAGCTGTCAATAATACCCCTGTGTAGGCCAGACACATGCCAGAACTGTGTGCATACATACACACACACACTGGAAACATATGTAGGGCACCGCAACACACACATGCATAACATTCACACACGCCCAATTAGATCAAAGGCCCTAACCCACACACATGATGTCATCCAATGATGCAGCCTAGGCCTCTGGCAAACATTATCACCCTGTGCATATGATGATGCCTGTGCTGCATCCCTGACATCCACACTATCAGTGCAGGGACATGCTCATATGTCTGATGCACAGGGTGAACAGACTAGGAAGATAAGTGTAGTTTACAATTGTTGAATACTGTTGACAGGCAGCAGACATACCATGTACTACAGGTGTACAATGCATTTCGTACTGTTAATAGTATTTGTCTCATGTAATAACAGTAACTGCATGTTGGTCATGATGTTCTGCTTTCCTCCTTCAGGTCAAATTGCACATGCCGGTGGATGTCAGTGTTTGCAGTTAGTGTCCAATATGTCAATGTGGACTACTCACAGGTATGTATGAATATACCAGCATGCACCGTGTAGCTGCCACATAACAGTGAGAATGTCCCACGTTCCAAACATGTCTACTGGTCCAAGAGCATGATAGCTGTGTATTAAGCTACTGTGGCTACAGACGTGACATCTATATTGGGTGATATCACAGGTACAGTTACATGGAGTGGTGAGGTAAGAGAGCGGTCCAGCTGATTACAAGGGTAGAGGCCAGTGGGAAGTGTGATGCCTCATTGAGAAGCAGTAATACACATTCCCATGACAGGATGCCAACACACAACTGCACCCACACACCCAGGTATTGACACACATGTATTCAGTGACACAGGAACACACACACACACTCACAGATTCACCGACACAATAACACACACTCACACATAGTTGCTACTGTTGAGGTGAGGACCCCTGCCTATGTGCAAATCATCATTACAGTACTGTGCACCTACATGACTGTGCCACAGAGAATACACATGTACAGGTAGTCAGAATGGCCTAAGATCGGTGACATCAACACGGATCGTAGATTGCATCGCCTGGATGGGGGGAGGGGTCGAGGGGTCTTATCATTTCAGTATGGTAACATACATCCTCAATCCAGGGACCAGACAGCCATGCATACACACCCACACACACACACACACACACACACACACACACACACACACACACACACACACTGTGACATTCAGTATTGAATACACCTATGTCACGCACATACAGATACCTCACATGTATGAGATACACGCCCCTGCCTATGTCCTGCTTTCTACATTGCAGTCTGTACAGATGTGTACACTAGTCTACAGGAGAGTGAGTAACAATTGAGATGTACTCCCCACCATACCTGACATATATGGACACACACGCAGCCACACATGCCAGTACTGTGAATCACAGACCTGCCTAGCTCATGATATGTATGACAGACTTACAGCAGTACTGCACGCATTACAAAATGTACTGCCACTTCCTTTGGCAACATTGCTGATATATGCATACGGGACGTCTTAACTGTTAACAGGTGTCAAGTGATTTACCTTCGGTGTCACCCTGACTGCTGTCTAAGTTGTGTGCTATGTCCTTCAATTAACAAAGCCATTGCTTACCAGTTACACTGGTTATTGTAGGACTGCTTGTGACACAACTGTGAGCTGTCCTCAGCAAACATCCATCTGCAAAGATGCCCCACCATTTAGTTATTTCCACACGTCTGTCCATACCTGAGGTACATCTTTCCGTACATTCAGCATATCACCCTATACAGTTGGCAATGTTGAAGCTGCATTGCAACTGCATGATGTACTAAGATACATGTCACCTGCATGCATCAGCAACTGCACATGCATGGTATATGAACGCACACCACTAGATATACCTGTGTGTAGGTCCTACAATACTGTCATTTGGGCATTTTTGTAGGCATTGCAATTGGTGGACATGTGTAATGACATACATGACACATGGACTGTTGTATGATATGATAGGTGTAATGGGTGTCTGGTACAGAGGGAATGTTACCTCTGTCAACACTGATATCACACCTTATGTACTGTTAGCATTCAGCAGCCATGGACCTACATTCCATGTGCATGTGTGTAATGGCTGTAGCCACCTGTTTGCACAAAGAACAACAACAGCTATGCTATTTACATTTATGTTGTGTGTGTGTGTGTGTGTGTGTGTGTGTGTGTGTGTGTGTGTGTGTGTGTGTGTGTGTGTGTGTGTGTGTGTGTGTGTGTGGCATGTACATACCCAGGGCAGTTACATGTATGTCATATCCAAACATGAGGGTGTGTACTGGTGTATAGCAACAGTCATCTGCTAATGCTGTAAATAACCGAGGTCACCTGGTATGTGTACAGCTGACCTGGTTACAGACAGTGGTATCATTGCATTGCATAACACATGATGCAACTGTGTCAGTACATGGATACTCTCTACAGTTGATGTAGAGCTTGGTACAGTCCACTGGTCAAGGGTCACACGGTGGTGTACTGTTATATGCCCTACAGCATGTATGGATGTGTGTTGGTGGTCCGAGGGCATGGTGGTGTCTGAGGTTTACATCCTAGAATGCAGCATGTGACACTGTGTCCTGCACATGACTCATCTGTGATGCCTTTCGTGGGGGTACTGTTCAGTACATGTGAGTAGCCTCTATGTATGTGGAGACACCACCACCTGGAGCGGTCCGTACCTGTGTTATGGCCCACATGTCTGGATCTGAGGTATATGGTGGTAGTGCTATTGTGCACTACAGAGCCATCAGCCAGGTGTTCCATGCTGCACAGATGTCAGTACTCCCCATTGTTGGATCTACAGTTTGCAGCTGTGATTATGGACGCTACACATCTAGCACTGGTTAGCATATGCATACAATGCAGTTGTCCTCTAGGTGTCAGGGTGTTATCGTGTGTTTAAGACATTTGCCTTGGAATGGCACTATATGGGTGGATGCGACTTGGGTATTATCCCCACTCCCTTGAATCATGGATGCATGTGATATGTGTCAAAGGCCTGTCTACTGTCAGTCATGTCATCCCAGAATGACAAACACTGGACAACCTCGTACTTGCAGCAGGACATTGGCTCATTGTGTTGGTCAAGCAGTTGCCACTTCTAGCAAGGCTCATTGTGTTGGTCAAGCAGTTTCTACTCCTAGCAAGACATCACCGCGAGTGGTGATATTGTGCTTGGTATAGGATGGTACATCTAAGGTGATGGACAGCAACAGACATTGTGTAAAAGACCGGTGTCAGATATATGTAGAGCAGCATTCCTGCTAACAATGACAACTACTAATACCAGAGCCCATTAGAATGTGTTCTTTACATCTACCTGTAATAGCATGGCCACTGTGGCCTTCCGTGTTTAGAATCAGAGTGCATCCCAGACAGCCCTGTGCTAATAAGTGTATGAGCATGCCCAGTATAACCTTGTGTAGATGGACACATAGTGCATTCTGAACAGTCCTGTGCTACTAAGTGTGTGAGCATGCCCAGTGACACCTTGTGTTGGTTATGTGCCTCTGTGTATGGGCATGGCCATTGTAACCCTGTATAGTGATAGTAGTCGTCCATTCCACAGATGGGCATACTCCAGGTCAGGATGGACTCCTACTTTAAACACACAGGTTCACAGGTATGTACATCTTAACTTCCAGCATCCCTGTTCATGTCCGCATTCCTAGAAGGTCAAAATGACAGCCTTGAAATGTGTAGTCTGTGTGGCACGACTCTTAACTATGTAGTATTGTAATAGTGATCTGTAGATAGGCAGGTGTTCTGTTCCCACCACTGATGTGTGTGTGTGTGTGTTTGTCCCCGTTTGCCCGAGGACTGAAAAATGCTTTTAGACTGCTCACACTCCATACAATTCTTATACCCACCTTTGGCAGGGCTAATGATGTCACCCAATCACAGATACACCTCTGAGAGTGCTGTGTCCCAGTAATCTTGGTAGCACGTTCTGTAACTGCGTAATGCTGTAGTGTAATAAAGTAGTTAGGCCGGTGTTCTGATCCCAGACTTGCCAAGTGTGTGTGTGTGTGTGTGTGTGTGTGTGTGTGTGTGTGTGTGTGTGTGTGTTTGTCCCCGGCTGCCTGAGGACTGAAAAATGCTTTTAGACTGCTCATACTCCATACAATTCTTATTCCCACCTTTGGCAAGGCTGATGATGTCACCCATCTATAAATACACTTCTGGGAGTGCTGTGTCCCAGTAATCTGGGTAGCGTGTTCTGTAACTGTGTAATGCTGTAGTGTGCTAAAGTAATTAGGTCGGTGTTCTAATCTCAGACATGCCAAGTGTGTGTGTGTGTGTGTGTGTGTGTGTGTGTGTGTGTGTGTGTGTGTGTGTGTGTGTGCGCGTGTGTGTGTCTGCCTGCGTGTGAAAAGTCCTGTGCTTTGTAGAGTATGCACTCTCTGTACAAATCACATGACCACCTTTGTCATTCCTGCTGTTGTCACCCACCTAGGTATACACCTGTAGGCATGCTGCAACCCAGTATTCACTGTAGTACGTGCCCTAAAAGCATATTGCTGCAGTGTGATACGGTAGGTAGGGGTTTGTATGCAAGACATGGTGTGTGTTTGTCTGTCAGAGCCTGTGTAGAGGTGGCCATGATTGTCTTACCATTGGACATGTCTGGGAGCGGATTTTGTAGTTTTCTTATATGGTGTCCGCCTTATGACACATTGGCCACCTCACGAGGAGTACAGCTGTCAGTCAGCCATCGGACTGTGTTGGCAAGCCATACCCATACATCTGGCAAAAGGCCTGGTGAACAAAGTATGCCGGTACCCGGTATATGTCCCGCACCCATGTGCCATGCACAAACAAACTTGCCTAGGATATCCCACTATGTTGCTAGTACCATGCACATTGATGACAGATAGTACACATGGTATGAATGCAGTGGCCTACAGAGGACATGGCACCCTGTACAGTGGTTCAATAGGCACATATATGCAGACATTGTGCCTTCACTATGTTCCACACTGGATGCCTGCAACATATGTGGTGCCATCAAATGTGATCTACAGAGGCCAGACAATGCTGTACACATGTGCCCTGTATGGACCCATGCCACTGACACCATGGAATACCTGTATCATATTATCAATGCAGGTGTATGGTCGACCTGCTCACTATAAGCAGGTTTCACCACACCAGGCCAGTCCTGGCATATGGGGGGATAACAGGCTGTGTACACAACATGTGCCTGCCAAACCAGGTATACCTGTACATGTCACTGTACAGTATTGTGGGACATCCCAGGCAATGTCCATGTGAAGGACTATCAAACACAGACATGGCATGCATTGCAAAGCTATGGCCATACACATTGCTAACCAGGATTTCAGGCCAGATCATGCAGTACCCATCTGTGTGTGACATTGTAGACACTACACCCCTGCACTGCACACCATTGTCAGGTGATGCAATTCCAAGGATTACCCCTCACCCAGCCTTGTACAGCCATCTTGCACAGCCAACTACTACACACCCATGAAGCAATGCATACCTGCATGCCAGTACTGGCACCTTGTGTCTGCGTGTGGGTTGTGATGCTCCCAACCACAGTCAGTCCCAGTATAACCCTCATTGGCATACCAACAGATGTCAAGCACTTTCACATGCCCTAGCCCATAGAGCCTCCAGATATGACCTGTGGTGCATGCAGTCCTGTGCATTACTGCAGTGTGGCAAACTAAGTGGTTAGGTTGTGTATTTGTGGCCCTGGCAAAGAGTGTCAGTGCTTGTCCATTAGGGAGTGTGGTTGTGGTGACAATGGCATCCGTTCACATGGACAGCCATGTGTGCCACACCTAATGTATGTCTACTATATCTCTGTTGCAGATGTCACTCACCTACACACATATATGTTCTTACAGCACAGCAACATGTCGCCTTTGTGGCACATGTAGTAATGACATGCACATGTAATAGTAATGAGTAGTCAGTCAGGGGTTTGACCCCTGTACTGTTCGGCGTGTGGCAGACGATGCTTAATGTTAAGTCTCCAAGCCCTTCCCTGGTGTACTTTGCCTGTCCCACCCACACACTCTCTGGTGGATGTGAAGGAGTACACCTGCACAGCAGCAGCATGTGTATTGTAAGTGATAGACATGGTCAGGTGATGGCCTCTGCACCTATTGCAGTCCTCCTCTAGCTGATTGCATGTGGTACAGCTGTGATAGTGCTCCCATAGCCATCCGCATGATAAACACAGTACACTATCTCGGGAAAACATGTTGTTATTTAGCCATGACAGTCGCTGTGAGTGGTACCTGGATATGGTGTTCTGACATGGCATCACAGATATCTGGATGTACCTCAAACATTTTGCACAGTGGGAAATAGCCTAAAGACAGGAGGGTGATGTGCCACACATGACTACAGCATGTAAGTGTAGCTATGCTGCATTGAGACTACTGCCTGTTTAACATGTGTGTGGTAATGACTGTTCTGCATATTATAATACAGACATGACAGTGTTCATGAGGGGACCCCCATCTGTAGGGCCATCTGTGAACTGGTCAGTGTGTGCAACCATTTGTTTCCTGTGTTACACCTGAACACACATTTGTGCACAGCAGAAGCATGGTGTGAGTATTGCAGACAGTACATGATGATAAGGATGTGTTACTGCCAGTGCATCCCTGACTAGACATGTGTCACGTGAGACATTGGTATGACAGACACTGTCTGGAGTTCCCAGTGACAAGCCAATAATAGGCAACTGTTCATAGCTGCGGTCAAATGTCTACTACATGTTGTACAGATGGCATGCAGTATATATGCATGTGTTGTGCTCCCTCTGCAAATGTATACCATCTGTTGTGTTGGGTTGATAGTGATATCTATGCATACTGTTGTAGGTAATGCTGTATGCTGTTGTGTTGGGTTGATGGTGTTATCTATGCATACTGTCGTAGGTAATCCTGTATGCTGTTGTCTATCACTAAGCCATATGTGGGTTTAAACTGCAATACCATAGGCTGAATGGGTTGGGAGGTCCCGGCAGAACCTCCTGTCCTACTTCAGCTGACCATGGCACCGGGCACTAGCACATCTGGGGCCCAGCCTTGGACATCAACCTCTGTTGGCTCTGCACCACCTTCTGGTGGTACCACCACTGAGGATAGAGCATGTCCCCCCTGGGAGCGGGACCAGACAGTTACATGTCTGCTGTCATGCGGTCACAAACGTGTTACATTGGTGGCTCACTAAGGGGTTCTGAAGCCAGATATGCCAGCTCAAGGGTGAAGTGTCACATTTACAGGGTGATGCTGCCCCTCCTGGACAGCCCCCAGCACTGCCTCCTTTGCAGCTGTTTAGGTGCAGTGGAAGTTGCCCATGGCTGGGGACCTCCGTCCCACTGTTCCCATGGGCTTGTGAATGCCGAACACCCATCCCTGTCTGGGGTGTATCCCCCCACACATGTGTCATATACCAACCCCATATGCTGTCTTTTCTGTGATCCTACCTATCCTCCACAGCCATACCTATACTCCTTCCCCTACATCTGACCCTCACCTACAGAAACATAAAGCCAATCAGCTCCTAGGACAACATCTTCCCTATACATAGCTGTCCATTACACGCATGTGCCCACTGGACACATGAAACCCTTGTAATATGCATCACAGCATACTCCTGTTATCCTCACCCCTGTCCCTCAGGTGCACGATCCTGGTAAGCACATCACTCCTACATGGTCCAGGTACATGTAATGAGCATGACCCTATTGTACACACAACACTACCGGTCCCTCTATGGTTACCCCATTTACCTTTATCATGATGAGGTTGCACACAGCACCTTGCAAGAGTACTCTTCACACATAATGATTGGACAGGTACTGTTGTGTTAATGTACATTACATGCACAGAGTGATGTATACCGCCAATGTACAACTCTTTGCATATATGAATGACACATGTCTGCCTGAGGGAGTCTTGAGATCACATAGAGCAACACCACTACATAATACAGGTGTCACTGATGTTTCCCATTTCATTCATTTGTAATGCTTTGTTGCCACACGGTATGTTCCTGATATATCTCTATATATGTATGTACCTATATGCTGGACATAAACACTCACATATACATCTACATGATGGGATAAATTCCTATACTGTTGAATGACTGTGCTGTATGATATGTTTGTGGTATTGTCTGTCGTCTGTATATCTGCCATGGCATATTAGTAATTCACATTAGCTGTGTGCGCAGGGTCCTGGTTCTGACCCTTGCAGAGGATGTTTATTTGGTTGCAGGGCAGAACAAGCCATTGGATACGGAGGGAGTAAGGTACATTAAAGCAGTTGGGAGCGGGTGTGCATGGGTTTGTGCGGTGTTAAGCACTGCTAACCTCTGGTTACAGCTTCTTACACTCGGTTAGCCTCTATATTGCTTTACCAGTGCAATACTCGCATACTGGTAGCCAAACACGCTTACACCCACTCGCTCCCGCACTTGCAAATACACCGACATTGGTACTTGCATCTGTCACTCACACCCCTGGGTGGGAGCGAGGTCCACAATATTACCTTGTGATGCCTATTACATCGGACTACATGACTACAGTATCGGGAAGGGCTGCCCATTAGGCAACGGTATGGCATTCGACTGTATGGAATCCGTGGCCTGTCCAGTGAATTAATCATATTACTTGTGTGTTCCTCATACAATCTGCTCCCATCTGGCTGATGCATGGGAACCGAGACTCTTCAATACAGACAAGTAATTGTGTTTTGGGAGCCACATCCGTCGGCCGAGTCATGCTACCGCATGCCTGTTATAGGTTTGCCACCTTTTCAATTGGCCAAGGTGAGACTTTAGGGTTAACACCTGTCTCACTTTGCAAGGGACAGTCCCTCTTTAGGCAGTTGTGTCCTGCGCAAATAATCAAGACATAGCAAATGTCCTGATTACAGGACAATATTATATTATACATTTCTTTAATAGTTGCATAAAACAGTTATTTATATATGAAACTTCTATATGTTATGTGAAGTAGCATAAGCAATTCAAATGTTACTAGAATAAGCTTTTATTTATGCAAATCAGTATAATTCTGAACTATGCATGGCTGTAGGTATGTTTTGTTTTGGAAAGTCTGACATTTCTACAGAACATGTCCCACTTTGGCCGTTTGGAAAGGTGGCAACCCTATAGGACCTGTATGTAGAGACGTCCGATTTTGCAGGGCAACACATACCCACAGCCAGTAGAAAGGAGAGTACTTCACTGTTTTGCCTAAATAAAAGGTTATTCTTGTAGCATTATAGTTGCTTATACTGTTTCTTATAACATTTAGGTGTTTCGGATAGAAAATAATTGTTTTATGCAACTACTACATACAATATAGGAAATCTTTGCCCTAAATCACAGGACATTTGCCATAATTACATTTATTTTGCAGGACACAACTGCCCAAAGGGGAGTGTCCCTCACAAAGGTGGACAGGTGGTAACCCCAACCCTATTATTCTATCATCTTTCTAAGGTAGACGGCGGAACATGCGCTTTCTCTCACTAGCAGATCTGTCATACAAATGGGGAAGAATGAACACTGAATCAGGGACACCGCATAACAACACATTGAGAAGTTTGGTGCTACTAACCTGACACATTGAAGGACCTAGAGCACATACGTATTCATACACATTGTCTGAGGTACATGCTGTTTATGACTCTTACATGTTGTCATTATTCATTACATGTATTCCGCCACCTTTCCTCCTAATATCACTAGTTCTAGGAGGGTTTAGTTGGGACTGTGTTAGATTCTGATTTGTAATCACAGACGTCCCTGGTAATCGGGGACAGTTCAATGATATGGTCCCTATGTGTTCCCCCAATGGTTTACGAACTATCCAGTAGATGTGCTCTTAAGGTTTGGGAGGTATGGGTGTCTGCTATACCCACATCAGAATATTACTTACATCCATGGAGCAGACCTAATATGTCTGCCAGCCAACACCTACACGCCTAGGCCCATAATTGCATACCCATAGTTCCACTACCTGCCACTCCTCTACAGCACACATCCTTACTGTGGGTGCAGGTGGGGTAAGAACACACCCCTACACACTGCCAACTCTCCCCGTGTTGGGACACATGTCATACGTTGTGTCAACCCATGTGTTATCAGGCTTGCACAACCTACTGGTCCTTGTACAGCTACATCCTGGCTGCAGCAATCTTTAAAGGGTTTGGCTACAAGAAGAACATTTTTGGCGTCCCACAAGGGACATCGCTGTCCATGTTTAAAGTGTAGACCTTGTAGATCTCTCCCACTGGTAGTTTCCTGCCTGTGGTCT
>NC_056731.1:1822642340-1822664840 GCF_019279795.1 Protopterus annectens | reverse complement strand
TGCTCATTCCACTTTAAATCCGGCAGTTTCAAGCAGGCCTGTGGATGTGCGACTCAGAGTGTCAAATATGACCGGTTCAACAGAGACACACCCTTTACCACTACCTATCCGTCAGAGGGAGAAAGCATGCTACCCATGCTCCCTGAGTTGGGGAAGGAAGTGGCAGTGATTAATGGAAGACAACAAGACGCAAACTATAAAAACAATGTGGACAGATGTGATAAATTGGTAATTTATAACATTTGCAGTAAGATATTGACTTTGGCACATATATTGTTACTAGAACGAGGTTTGACTTTCATTCCAGCTCAGAGCTCTAACCCTAGTGAAACTGTTGTTGATATTAAAATGTTTGTTAGGAATGTGATGCTTAAAACTATATTTCCTGCAACCAGCAATAATGATGTTGAATTACCTGTTGTATTTAAAAAACCTAGCGGGTTTCAACCGGTTCTACATCCATTATTGGAAACTGTTTCTAAAAAACATGAGATGGACTTGATGGCTGCATATGACAATGGAAATATGAAGAGGAGCTTTAGTAACTTAGTATAGATGAAAGGAAGGCATTGTTAAAACTACAATGTGATAAGGATGTCGTTATTAAGTCTGCTGATAAAGGGGGTGCCATTGTGGTCATGGACTATAAGTTCTATCATGATAGCATGTTTGAGTTATTGAGGGATGGGAATGTGTATAGTGAAGTCGCTTTTGATTATGTAACTTCATTGCAGGATAGAGTAAATGCAAGCCTAAATGATTGTTTTCATAGTGGGCTAATTTCCAATGATTTACATGCTTATCTTACAGTCGAATTTCCTCTCATTCCATTGTTTCAAGGACTACCAAAGGTTCATAAATGTTTGCTTAAAACTCCCCATTTAGACCCATTGTATCTGGCAAAGGCTGGATTACTGAACCATTCTCCATTTTTATAGAAAAAAAGCTAAGACCTGTGCTAAATGCAGAACAACAGGTATTGAAAGATACACAACAGTTTTTAGAGAATTTATTTGAACATACTAAGGATATGTGTTTTGAGGGGCAATATTTATTGGTGAGTTTAGATGTTGTCTCTTTGTTTACCTGTTTCCCACATGACATAAGGATTAGTATGGTGAAAGAGTTTTTGATAGTTAAAAGTGGGTATGATCTGGTAACTGAGGAAACACACCATAGCACCAGATGTAACACAGCAGAATATCCAATTTATTGTAAGTAAGCGCTTTCAAGGGTTCGCCTCTTCTCATACTTAGATAAAAATGATTTAAAACAACTACATTAAATAGTATTCCAATTAACATTAATTACTTCAATTAAAAACAATTAAATTATTTAAAGCCATACTTAACATTTTTAAAAACATCACAACATACATAAACTAAAAACTAGTGTCTCAACAGTCTCGCTTTTAGGAAAGGTTTAATGGAGACCATATTATTCAAATCAGGAGCTTTATCAGCGCACAGTAACATAATCCATTTTTTCAGCCTCCTCAGTAATATTCCTCATGTCTCCTCCCCTTTTTCTGACTGCAGGTATTTCCAAGACCAGAAACTTAAACATATGCTCACTACCTTCATTCATGATGTGCATAGCCAAGGCACTACTTTCCTTTTTGTTTCTTATATCCCTCAAATGTTCAAGTATCCTGTCTTTAAACTGTCAATTAGTCATGCCAATATAATATGAAAAACATTTGACACAATAACTCAAAAATATTACATTGACTGTTTTACAGTCAACATAGTGAGAGGGCTCTATTCTGAAGCCTAGCTTAGGGTGTACAAAGTTAGTACCTGTCTGTATATATGCACAGGCAGTACAACTCCTGCATGTATATGTACCTACTCTATCTGATCTAAGAGTAGTCCTATTTAAACTAGATTTGTAACAAAGATGGTTCTTTAGGGTCTTACTATTTTGAAAGCTAAACTTAGGTTTGTCTCCTACTATCTCCTTCAACCCATCCAAAGTAGAGAGTATATTCTAGTTCTTATTAATGACATCGCAGATCATATTTATATTACTAGCATATGTCAAAGTTATTCTCAAATCATTACTACTCTCATTAGTGATCTGTCGTAGCATCTCACTACTCTCAACAACACTACCTACATGTGGGTCACATACTGTTGCATTGTTGGTAAAGTATGGTTTACACCTACCATGTCTATCTTTCCATACCTCTTTAATGTGCCTGTCTATATCTTTACTTTTATAACCCCTTTCTGTAAAATCCAGTTTAAGAGACTCTAGAGCTGAATTCAGTTCTGCATCATCATTATGTAATCTCATCCATCTGACCACCTGTCCTTTTATTATATTACGTTTGCAATGGTTCGGGTGCATACTTGTATTGTGCAAGAGGTTATTCTTTCTAACAGGTTTCCTATACAAACAAGTTTTAACAGTATTGAGTGAATGCTTACTAACAGTCACATCTAAAAATTCCACCTGTTGTAAACTTTAATTGTATGTGAATCTCAGAAAATCAGTGGCCATATTGAGATAGTGGATATACTCTCTTAATCTTGTCTCAGTTCCTTGCCATAATAAAAAAATATCATCCACAAATCTAGTATACCACAAGACAGAGTTGGCATAGGTCATATTAGAGAGTATAAACTCTGTTTCCCATTGCACGAATGAAAGGTTGGCATAGCTGTTGGCACAAGCTGTGCCCATCACCACACCAAACTTTTGAATGTAATATTCATCATTGAACATAAAAACATTGTTACTTAAAATAATGTCCAATAGACTACAAATGAAGTATATTTTATCACCCTGAATCTCCTTGCTATGCAATAGTTCACTAATACTATCAATACCCCATTGATTCGGTATGACCATGAACAGGGATACAATGTCAATAGTAATAAAGTAACATTCAGAATAGTCAGGTTTCCATTTAATTTGTAAGAACTCTAAAAAGGTTTTAGTGTCCCTTAGAACAGTCTCACAATCTTCTAATATGTGATGTAAGTTCTTTTTAACAAAAATGGATAGGGGTTCCATAGCCCAACCTTTGCCAGAGACTATAGGTCACATGGGTGGAGTATTAAGACATTTATGAACTTTTGGCAAACCATATACAGTTGGTACCACTGGATGTTCAACTGAGACGTATTCAAAGAGTGGCTCTGATATCATATTAGTTATTATTAGATCAAAGATCAGAAATGCTTCAAAAGCTTCAATCAGCTTCAAAAGTAGCTACTGATATACATTCATAGGTATCACTTTGACTTAAAAGAACATATATTTGTCTGTGATACAGCTCCTTATCTAAAATAACTATACTTCCACCCTTGTCAGCGGGTCTAACATCTATGGAAGTTAGTTCTCTCAGTTCTTTCAGTGCATCATACTCTTCTTTAGACATATTGTGGTAGTTTATGTTTATCTTCACTATCAAAACTATCCCTGATCTGTTTATCACAGATCTCCACAAAGGTATCAATAATAGCATTTCTGGGTGGAACAAACACACTGGGTTTTTAAAAATCGATTGAGTAGTATTTGCATTATTAAAAAGCACACGCAATGTCAATGTCCTGGCAAATAGCCTTAAATCTTTAAGAACATCAGTTATTTGTGCTTTTCTAGCCGGTACAAAGCTGATCCCTTTGCTTAATAACAGTCTCTGAGCATCAGTCAATTCATACATTGAAATGTTAAAAATCAAACCTGTTTGGATCTTTTGCCCCCTCTGTTCCAATCCTCCATACTTTGCATTCTCCTTGCATTTCATTTTCTCATTGACTCCTGGACATTCCCCTGATCGGGAATGGTTAGTTTGATAAAAAATGACTCATGTCCGACATTGTTGGTGTTACAGAGTCTTTACTGCTAAAAGCAGCAACATTCAACCATTGCACTCTGTGTTCCTTAAGTTTAACAACCTGTTCCTCATGCTTACGGTCAGTTCCTGATACCAGGCTACGCATATCGTTCCTATTACCTGAAGCAGAATCATGCCCCAACTGAGAATCCACTACAGGTGATGCTATCACTACGTTGCCTCCTAGTTTTGGCTCACTTCTAAGTGGGAGGGGCGGGAAGTGTTCCACAGAGACAATAGGGGTGGAATCATTACTAACATTGCTGGTAGTCTCAACAACCACACCCTCATGCTATATAGGGCGTGTATCATTCCTGCTTCTATCTCACGAGAAAACATTGCCATTCCTGAAGTCACCAAACTCTCTGCAACTTTCTGACTTTGGTTACTTGCAACCTTTTCTTATAGTTCTGGGGGTTGGGGTGAATTTAAAAACGACATGGAGAATTGTGAACTTTCCTGGATTATAACTATGCAGGCAGACAGATTTCCAGGTATTAATGGGAGGACCTCCATCAAACCTGTTTTAAAATCTAGACGTCTCTTTAAATGAAATGTAATTGTTTTATTGAATGTGTGTTTCCAGTGGAAGTTTTGAAATGACAATTGATGCTGCTTTTGCTATTTATTTAATTGGATTTTTGCAGTGTATGTCTGATGTAGCACATTTATTGTGTGAAAGCACTTACCTTTTATATTTTTTATTATAACCGAGTTGTTTTATGGTTATTGCTGTGCTTTGTTGCTGTTTTATTTTATTCTACATTATTTTACAGACTTTTCCTAGCTTCCAGCATAAGGAAAAGAATCAGTCTGTTAAATATCAAACATGTAAATTGTACAAATGTTAAGACTTGGCATCATTCATTGTGATAGGTAACTTGGCATCATTCATTGTGATAGGTACCACAAACCTAAGAAAAGTGTGAAAGTTGTACATGTGATGCATCTCCATGTAAGGTTATCACATTTGTAAAATATTGCTTCATTTTTTGAAGGCAGTATTATTAACATTTATACAAGCTTTGTCACAACTTTAGAGAGATTTTTTTCTGTTTTTAACATTATTTCTTATATCATTCATTCATTCGTTCATTCTGATTTAACAACAATATAACTTTGTTGTTTCTCATTTTGCTTTGACAGTCTCTAGGCTGAGCCTGAAAATGGCCTACCCTAGTCAGTGCACTATTATGACTGACAAATGGAAAATAAATAAAATAAAATAAAAAAATACTGGTATGCAAGAAGATAGAAAGCTGATGCTCAAGAATATCTTGAGCACTATGTTCTCCATGCTGAAAATAACTACCATGATTTGTGCCCCCCTGGGGTGCATAATTATGTCTCGTTGTCATAAATAGCACTTAGCAGTACAAGGTACTTTAATGCATACCTGGAACTCCTGGTATTGGGAGTGATTGTCAGAACAACAAGATCTCATACGCAGCTTAGTTGTGACACCCCAGTTTCTGTGTATGGTAAACATTCTAATCCAGCCTGCCAAGACAACACTGAGCCACTGACATGTCTAACCATCTGCCTACTTATGCTTTTGGATGTTCAGTTTCTATTTTCCATAGTAGGTGGATTCATATTTTGAAGTCCTGGATGCGTCCGCCCTATTATCAGTTTAGCATAGTGCTACTAAGCAAGGCAGCTGACTGGAGTACAGCATGCCACCTTGGAAAGCATGCTGTACAGTACTTTGTTGACTTACTCAAAAGCACTGTCGCTGTCAGTATAAACATATATGATTCATAAATGAATCTCAGACAGCATACTGTATATATCAGCAGTGCTGGAGTCATTACCATATTATGGTAATGAGAGGATCTGGTGATGTGTGAGCTCTCTTTGGTGGAGACATTATATATGGCAGTGGTTCTGGAATTATTATTATGTTATGCTAATAAGAGGATATGGGGCTGTGTGAGTTCTCATTGATGGATGCTTAGCAGCAACATGGAGGCTGGACAAGGTATTGGGTACAGGGCCGTCTTTGGTCAGCTGGTGCCCTAGGCAAAAGGTCCCCACAATGCCCCCTCCAACACCACTCTGTGCCCCTCCTGTACTGGTCTGCCTACACCATCCAGAATACTGGAAAAGTGCCCCTGTTACAGTGGGACCTTAAGCGGCTGCCTAATTGGCCTATGCCTAAGGCCGGCTATGATTGGGTGGTACCAAGTTTGCCTGGTCCTTATGTTTTGTTGGTGTGGATTTTTCTGTCATGCAACTGAAGAATTGGGGTCTATATTTAAACAGCAGTATTATGTTACTTAGTGTTGCCTACTGAGCAGCATAGTAACAATACAGAAGGATTGCTATAGCTCCAGAAATAAAAAAAACAATGGTTGTTATATCTTTGGTCACCCTTAGTTTATGCTACTGGACCCAGCACATACAGCACTGCTAAGAGTTTCATAAATGACAATCACCAACAGGAGATGGTTCATTTTACATAAGGAAAGAAATATAGTGTGTCTGGATTAAGATCTCACAACAGGAGCTATTTATGACTGACAAAGAAGTGTTTATGCCATTCTACGACATACAAAGCCCTGTGTGACCATATGCCATTTTTATGAACATAGCTACAATCTCAGATCACACAAAACTATGTCAATTTTACATGGCTGCACAACACATAACACTGTCACTACTCAAAAAATGTTTAATTGCAACATTGTGTATCTGTAAACCAGTCCAAACTGCCAACTTGTCTTTCTTGAATGCAATGTAGTTCAATCCCTTTTCTTTCACCAGGACTCCAGATACATACCTATTCATTCTCCATGCCATGCCCTCTTGCTCAGTTTGCTCACAACCAAATATTGCAGTCTTCACATTGGAACTGCTAAATCATTCATTCATTCATTCAACACCTTTTTCTTCTTATGCATTGCCGAATAGCATCTGTATGATCATTTAAGATGTCATCAACATAAAAACCACTTTTGAACTCCTGATCTGTAAAATCTACAATTTTACCATTCACCTTTTGAATATCATCCAGGATTGTATCTAATGATATCTCTACAGCCCTGCTGGACTTGCATAGATTTCAACTTACTTTGAAGACAGCTGTTTCTGTCAATCCATCCATCAAAATTTTGGTCAAAATACACATAGACTCTCAACAATCATAGGTCCTACTGTTTGCATTACTTCAGTCTCGTGAACCTTCATTACATATGCCCAAAGAACTAAAGGATAAATCACATTTTACCAACTACTATGAGCAAAACTCTTTCTTATAGCCAATTTGGTAACAAAATTTTAAGACAGACTGACTGGAGAAGGCACCCTATTCCCTGAAGCACTGAAAGATGCCCTTGCCAGTTGTAACTTTTAGTAAACTAATACTGTAGATATCACAGTGAAGCAACCAGGCAGTTCCAAAAAGTTTAAAAGCATAAAAACTTTTTATTACAAGTCACAAGAACGGTCAGCGTTTTCTCTAAAAAGCTTCTTCGGACCATTGTGGTCTGAAGAAGCTTTTTAGCGAAAACGCTTACCATTCTTGTGACTTGTAATAAAAAGTTTTTATGCTTTTAAACTTTTTGGAACTGCCTGGTTGCTTCACTGTGATATCTACAGTATTATTTATTATTCATCTATTCTACAACCGAGCATTTGCCTCATGGGTTGTTTGTTGTTTTATACTATTTTTTGTAAACTAAGCTAGAACTGTTTTTGCTATTGTATATCTTATTTAATCTGTAATGCCATCAAAAGACTGAATGTTTTTGTTGAACTTAATTGTATATTTGTTTCAAAACAAAAGAAAATATAACATATGGCCCTAATGGTATCCTGAACATACTCATTTGAGTGAGTCTATATTACATTATCAATTACTTACAACATTGAACGTTATATGGTCAACACTGTATGTTCGAAGTTGTAAATATTTGAAAATTAAAGTGGAAATCTCCTTAGAGAAGATTTCTGTTTACTGCACTGTAGTGCAATTGCGAAGTTGGTATATATAAAGAGCGGGGTTGTGGGGGGTGCAGCCCCCCATGTGGGAGGTGCAGGTAAGTTTTTCCTTTTTTTAATTTTTGTTTTATTTTCGAATATTTACAACTTTGAATGGGTCTATATTATGACATTGAAGTTCTCTAACATCAAATGTTATAATATCGAACCCGTAATGTCGGACGCTGAAAACAGCGAAGTTGCAGGACACCGAATTCTTTCCCAGGGAAAGAATTCGGTGAGCCATTGCTGTGGCTTCACTGTTTTCAGCGTTCGATATGTTGGTACGTTATGGGTCAGATTCAGGTAAGTGTGCGATTGTGTGTAGGTTAGGGTTAGGGGGGCGGGTTAGGTGAGTTAGGGTTAGGGCACTATTCAGGTAAGTGTGCGATTGTGTGTAGGTTAGGGGGCGGGTTAGGTGAGTTAGGGTTAGGGCGCGGGTCAGGTAAGTGTGCGATTGTGTGTTTAGGTTAGGGTTAGTGGGGCGGGTTAGGTGAGTTAGGGTTAGGGCGCGGGTGAGGTGAGTGTGCCATAGTGACGGACCTTAGGGTTAGGGTTGAGTTAAGGTAAGTGGATACCTAGTACTGTATGTAAAGTTTAGTTTAGGTGTAGGATTTTAAGTCTATGTGTGTGGATTGCTGTTTTTTTGTATGTGTTTGTGTTGTGTGTATGTTTCTCGAAATAGCAAATTTTTTCCCTGGGAAAAAATTTGCTATTCAGACTGTTCAATATTTTCAGACTTCAGTGTTTGGGGTTCGATATTATAACATTCGATGATAGAGAACTTCGATGTTATAATATAGACCCACTTCGAACATATGGTGTCAACCATATCACATTCGATGTTGTAAGTATTTCGATAACATAATATAGACCCCATTTGAGTCACTGAAGATAATATCTCAGATTGTTTTTAAATGAATGACATTCATTGCCTCATAGTCCGTTTGCACCATCACTGATTGATAAGCTTAAGAAGAACATGAATTTTTTTGTCCCTCATTTGTAATTTTGTACCATCTCAGTCTACACACACTTGCTAAATAAGTTACTATCTGTGTAAAGCATAGATAAATTATCACTGAATACTCTTTAAAATATAGGCTGCACTCTACACGCAGACCATATAGCAGAAATTTTGTGTTGCCATAAAAAAATAAACAAAAAAAATGGTATTAAATGCATAGTGTGAAACATACATCATAATGAACAGGAGGAAATGCAGACTAAGAAGTTGATGCTGAGAGTTGAGGGTGAAGCAGGGATGCAAGGATGAAAATAGGTGAGTGCCTAACAAGAAGTATTAATAGAGTTTCAAGGTGAGGAAGTACAACAGTTAGTAGATGTTCAAGGTGAGGAAGTACCACAGCTTCAGGACTACTATAAACAGGAAGGTAGAAACAGGCAAAGACAGGAAGTGGTGACTGGCAAAGACAGGAAGTACAAAGATCTAGAAGATGCTCACCTGGAAGAAAGCTGTTTTAGCAATACAAAGTATAACCCAAATGATCTATCCCAAATACTGTTTTATATTTAATGGTTTTATCACTTTAATTAATTCCACTGATGTTAATTCTTGAATCTTCTAACTAAAAGTCTTTCGGCTTTTCCCAGTTAGGGGTCGTCACAGCGGAACTCTGGTCCGCTCATGATTGGCAGTGAATTTTTACAGTGCCGAGGTGCCAGCCCGACACCCAACCTTCAAAGAAAGCCCACCTATTCACTCTCACACCTACCTGCATGTCTTTAACGTCAATTGACCACGGGGAGGACATGCAGACTCCACACAGAATGTGCTCCAGCTGAGAATCGAACGGGAGAACCTCTTGCTGTGAGGCGACAATGCTAACCGCTTCACCACAGTGGCTACTAATTCTTTAATCTTCTAACTACTCTCTCAAATACTATTTGAATATTCTCAGTCTTTCTTTTTGATTGCTATCATTAACTCTGTCACTATTCATGAGTTCAGTCATAGGTTTTATAGTACCCAAATCCCTGTTAATTAATAAATACATGTCACATCTTCTGTTTTTACCTTTTATACAACATTTCCATTTTTCAGGTCAAACTGTTATTATTTGTATTGTTGTCAAATATTTCTTGATGAATCTTTAATGTTTCCTCTGATTTCTCTTTTGACAAGTCCATATGGAAATCCCTCAATAATACATTCCCTTTAAGTTTCATACTTTATTCTTTCTTTCTTTCTGGAACACTTATATACACAATGCGAATTATTTTCTAAGTCAGTTCACCATTCTTTTACAAATTTTATATATATATTAATAAGAAAAATCTCTGCTTGTGTTATATGTAACCATTCTTACAGCCAAAGATGATCAAAAAATGTTTGATATGTTGGCAACTAACCTCTCTGAACATTAGAACCATATAATTTGTGCTTGTTTTAACATTCCCCTTTCATAAGTAAATGTCATCCTTCCTATATCATAAAAACAAGTTTCTTACAAATTCTCTTTGAAAAAAAAATCACTCCATTGTATTCCTTCGTTTTATGTTTTTGTTATTTTGTTTCACAATTAAAATGACTAGATCATATTAGAAGCAAATGTCTTACCAAATGAAATCTATGTGCTTGAAATTGTTCTTTTTGACTCAACTATTTGTATACCAAGCCCTCAACAGTCTCTGAATTTGTTAGAAAATCTTGCACTGCTCTTTCTAAAACCCCTGATTTTCTGGTAAATCACTTTATATTATATTCAGTCAATAATGACAGAAATTAGAGTTTTATACTTCTTATCTTTCAGAAAATGCATGTTTATGCACAATCTATTGTTCTGTTAACATTTTAAATTAATTAGAATAATAGGTACTTACGTATTATCGCAACCACATTTCTAACCCCGTATAATTTAAAAAAATTTCGGTCGTCTAAAACTTTTGCTGACTTTTACATGCAGTAAGCCTGAAATCCGCAGCAGAATACTGTTAGAAACATTTAATTTCTCAGAAATAAGTAAGTTGTGCCTGTCTTTCTGGGGCTGAAAATGCTTACTTACATCGTTTACTTGCAGACAGGATCAGAGCAAGTGAGTGTTGCTATATTAGCAACAGTTCTGGAGTCCTTTCTGCTCCGCAATTTGGCGTTCACTAAGTGCAAGAAAACATCTATGAAGGAGCTTGACTTTCAAGCAAAACAGGGTCATGCCATACATACTGAATACAGAAACCAGATTGTCCAAAGAAAAGTAGCATTTCTTGGACTTAATGGATGCAACCGACATGTAACGGATGCCTACATAATCAGAAGTCTTTCTCAAGGGTTGAGTTAGGAAGCTCGTTTTAAAAGTAGTACAAGCAAGTTAAACACTTAGAGGATTGCAGTTCCCCTGCTTTTCTGGGCAGAGTGGTACCCAGAATGGTTGTAGGCTGCATGTTTTAAATAATGCGCTTGATGACAATTCTCCGTTTGCAAGTGATTGACAACCTCCTGCTTGCGCTTCTTATTCTGATTCCTCTTTTCCAAGCAATGTGAAAGAGTACTAAGTGGAAGTTTACCCACTCATTTGTACTTATACAGTAATATATATTACTTATAATTGTATATAATTATGCCGCCATTTCGTGAAAACATTACTAATTGCAGGAGGTTAAAAATGTGGTTGCGATAATACGTAAGTACCGTATAATATTTAAAAACTTTTTCTGATTCTGGTCTTTGTTTCCCTATTATTTTTGTCATTGTCCAGCATTTTTGAGCAAAGAAGTTGAGAGGCATGCTGTATAAACACATAATAAGTCACATAGTTCAAATCTTTCTTAGCACTACATGCTACTGCTTTATGACTTTCTGTTTCCCATTAGTCAAAACTATTGTAATTCCAGAGCACTGTTGTAGCCTTAAACAGCAAACCACCTTCCTTTGTAGAATTGTACTTGTTTGCTCCTGAAGCAGTCTTCTAAAAATCTAATGAAACAGTCAAACTCTTGCATGCAAATCACATCTGGTTTTCATTGCATATACCATTACAGAATTCTTAGCCTATTTTGTCATATTCTCATTCCATTTACATTTATTGTTATCACAGAAAATATAGCAGTAATCTGTTAAGATGGTTGTTCTTTGCTTCTAATAAATCATCCATCTTCCTGCTATACGTTTTCACTTTCTTCACTTCTACATACTAATCCACGCTTATACTGGGACACTGTTTCTTCTAAAAGTTGTTACATTTGCCAATATATTAGAGCATGATTTTCTAAAATAAGTGCAATTAAATTACCAGCAGCAAGTATATAAGATTTCACTACTGAGATTCATTTATTGCATGTCTTTTTGCAATTTATTTTACAGTAGTGACCCCAAATATTCTTTAATACTAGAGTAAAACAAAATATTAGAACTGCAAAGAATGAAGACCATTTTATGTATTTATTTATTTCATTTGTTAACTGGGTAGTGTCCAGCTGGGTCTGAAGCTCGTTTTCAGTGGTGACCCAGGGAGCAAAGCTGCAGAGTAGATTACAATAGTATTTACATATGACATATACAATTTACGATTAATTGTAGGACATACACAGGAATATAAATTACAAGTTATTACAGTAGTGTTAGAAAAAAGAAATCAAGAAGTAATAAAGTTAGATTATTAAAAATATTGAGCAGTTATAAGCAATTACCAAAGTATATCAAGCATTGTCCATTCTCCATACTTCATACTATTCTTACAGAATTCTTTTGGGAGAATAATTCAAAGAAGCCAGGAGATACTGAGAAAGGGAGGAAAAATGGAGGACATAAATGTTTGTGGGTACAGATGTTTAGCCTGGAGTAGTACAGGAGCAGAGCTTATGTTTAAAACATTTTCTTTAAGGGTCTGTTTAAATGATAGTGCGTTACTGATGGTGAGAATATGCTATGGAAGAGAGTTCCATTGCTTGGCTATGGCATGAGAGAATAGGGAGATGTCATAAACGTTTTGGGCTTTACTAACTTTTAACAATATTTTTTCAGCAGATCTATGGGATGTTAGGTTACTATAGAGTTGTACTAGGTCTGATATAGCTGGGCAGCTGTCAGGCTTGTATATGACTGTGTGGGCAGTTAGTAGTTGAGTCAGGGAGAGGAGATGTGAGAGCTGTAGCCAGTTTAGTTGATTTAATGCAGTACAGTAGTGACATCTATTATCTTCATTGTTATCTCCATTGTCACATATTTTAAAAGGTTTGCCATGAAAATGTCCAGATTAACAATGTAATCCATTTATTTGTTCGACCCACATGTGCAGCATCCTCATATTAACTAACTTACATTGTTGAATGTCATACCAATGAATGCAAAGTCGGTATTCAACATCTTGTTTCACCTGCCTGCCTTTTCAACAGTACGGATGTATGCAGTTCAGTACTGCACAATGCTGCAACTCACACCCCCTGCAAACTATACATTCCAACTCTGAGATCACGCTACAGTGAGGAAAGGGATTAATTTCCTGATCTGCACTGTACTGGAATCTCTATTCATTACATTGACCATGTATAAGCGAATGCTTCATGGCATTCGCTGTATAGGACACTCAGAGATTTGAAGGTCGGCAATACGGGAATAAATCAACTTCCATTTGACATTCCCCTTTTGGCCGAACCTTCATTCTTCATTTGATGGTAAACCATTTTAAAATATATCATACATATCAAATACATGCCTGAATTAAGAAATGGTACTGTGAGGTGTACATGTTTTGTACACCTTGTGGTATCCTTTCCACTTTCAGAGGCAGCCTTACCAAAGTACTTTTGCAGGAAAACATGCAGCACTGCACTTGGCTATCAATAAAGCTATGCTACATGCTAATGAGGCAGTCTGGGGGAATGGCCTATGTTAAGTAGCCATGTGTTGTCCCCTGCAACTACCTTTGGTAAGGTATTTAAACAGTTGCTTGACTGTATAAGTTAGTACAGCTGCTGTTGGATGGTAGTAGTAATGAACACAGCCAAAAGGTCATGTTCATCCATTGCAGTAAAGGTAAGTGCTGGGGAGTATAGTGTTCAGGTAGTGTTAGAAGGTTTTTCTATGAGTGTATGTGAGGGATTGCATGGGTGAGTTATGCATACATGTTTGTCTGCCTGGAAGGAAGCAGTAGGAGGGTTACAGAGGGCAGAGGTTAGGTGCACGTACGTGCTTGCGTGTGCGTGAGCATGTGTGTATGCATGAATGTATGAGTATGTCTGTGTGTGCCACTGGGATGGGAGGTGTGAGTGTGTGTGTGTGTGTGTGTGTGTGTGTGTGTGTGTGTGTGTGTGTGTGTGTGTGTGTGTGTGTGTGTGTGTTTGTGTGTATGGATGGAATAAATGTAGGAATGTACATATGTGTGGGGGATGAGGGGAGTGCTGATATACTTCCACATACCCCTAGACTAATAGCCAAAGCCTGTTATAACTGGGTCAGGAGAACGTTGGCTACCAGGTATATCTCTGAAGACATGGGATGGGGGAGCACTAGCCAACAAGAATCACACTGTAAGCTCAGGCTTTAACAGCACACAGGGTGAGCAGTGACAGTAGACACCAGGGTGACTTTATGTTGCATGCCTTGGAGGCACTGAATTTAAAATAAACAAAGTTGAGCAGGGGATCACTACCACCGGGGATAACTCTTCAGCTATGTGCCTTAATACCACTTAGGAGCAGGGGGTATACTAGCTACCAGAACTAACTATCTAGCTGCATGCCTTAGCAATACTTAGGGTTTGGGGGGAGACTAGCTACCAGAGTTAACACTTTACATATTGTGCCTTACCAGCATACAGGGTGGGACACTAGACAGCATGGATAATGTTTGCAAATGGTGCCTTAATGATACTTACCCATAATATGAGTCAGAGGGGAACACTATATAATGTAGGTAAAAGGCATGTAATAAAAAACAAATTTAAAAAGTGGAGCAGGAAACCATTAGATCCTAGGAACACTATAAATAGTGTGCCTTGCAGGCACTAAAGGATATTCCAACTGTATACTCCCCCACCTGCCTTAGATGATATCAGACCTCTGTGGCACTACTGGACATTAGGGGTATAACATAAAAAAGTTAAATCATTAAAAAAACATGCAAATTAAAAGGGGAAGGCAGCTTTGAACACTAAACCTTGTTTAGTCTAGTAATATTGTACTATACTCTCCAGTCTCAAATATACTATTACCCTCTCCATGCATAATAATTTCCTAACCTACTAATGGCTAGTAGCTATATATTTTGAAATGTTAAACCTACAATTGAGTTTATAACAGAATTATTCACTTTATGTAAATGTTGAAATTTCTGTATTGAATTATGTCTTTTCATTTTTGTGACACTGTGACAAGCCAATTGCAAATATCATGGAGCTTATCTGTAAGTGTTTAATTAGCTGTATGAACTAAGTCCTTTTGTAACATGTGAAGTGTAACTTGCAATTATTGTGGAGCTTTTCTCCCTGGGCCTGCACTGAAAATGGGCTCTTCTTGGCCCAGTGGACTTACCCAGTCATCAAACTAAATAAAGAAATAAATAAAATAATAAATAAACCTGTGCCTCAGTAAACATCAGCTTTACCCTACTGTACTAAGTTAGTGAAGTAAGGGATTTTCTAACATATATTGAGGATCTCAGGCACTCTTCAATGCCTTCAACAGTTTGTGAGCTATGAATACGAGGGACAGAGAACTGAAAACACACCTCTCATCTTCATAAAGCAGAAGCAATAGTGAATCTCAGAAACAGTGATGGATTTTAAGTATTTCACTTAGAAACTCACTGGAGTAACAGCTGTGGCACTAGCATGTATTTACTGAAGAATATGAGAGCAAAACTCTTACTATCTTACATTATGACTGATTATAATCATCTGTGATTTATCACGGCAGAAAACATTTG
Source organism: Protopterus annectens (assembly GCF_019279795.1). Taxonomy (NCBI): domain Eukaryota; kingdom Metazoa; phylum Chordata; order Ceratodontiformes; family Protopteridae; genus Protopterus; species Protopterus annectens. The sequence continues at coordinate 1,822,649,130 of NC_056731.1, read as the reverse complement.
GGGATATTCTGACAACACAAGAACAGGTATGGAGTGTGTGTGTGTGTGTGTGTGTGTGTGTGTGTGTGTGTGTGTGTGTGTGTGTGTGTGTGTGTGTGTGTGTGTGTTTAAATGTGTGTACTGTGTGCAATAAAGAGAATGGGGTGTTTAGGCTAACATGATGCATTGGCCATCAGTGTTAATTACCAGAGGAAAGTGCTAATCTGCACTCACAGTTGTAAACATTCATTTAGGCACATGCATCTTGGCCAGTAATGAGGTCTTTCCTCATTATGGCTAATGCATTCCTGAATTGCAATTCTGCATGTTGGGTAAATAGGCCCTACATATCAAGAGTGTTGGGGATCTTTCTGAATGCCTGGGAAAATACTTTTAAATGTATATTTTTTTGAAAAGCTTCATGTGAACACATTTTAGTAGAAATTTAAAATAGCATGTATAGTACAATGTGAGCCTTTGATATGGAAATCAAAGTCTAAGCCGACCATAATAGAAGCAGTAAATATTATTATTTCATTTATTATTGTTTACTGGTATTTGATTACCAAGAAAGACCGACTGGGTAGAAGTCCATTTTCAGCAGAGGCCCAGGAAGAAAAGCTCCAAATTATTGCAAAACATTTTAAGAACAATGATTTTACAGTCGTCAAAAATAAAACAAAAACATCTGCAATTTAAATAATTATAACAAATTTGACATAATATAGAAGCATTCATAGGTTCATAGGACGATACTAGGCTATTGGCCCAGAGGTCCTTATAAGCCGAGCCAAGAATTTCACCCACAAATTCAGCACCTGTTTTCCCTGTCCAGCAGAGACACAGGTGGGATCCCAGGGGTATATTTACTTTTTCCCATCCAGTCGTCCAGGTTCCTCTTAAAGAGGGCTAGTGAGATACTCTGCTTGACATGGAGAGGAAGTCTATTCCACAGATGGAGGAGTCATTGGGATACAAATTTAGCCCACCAACAAGTTCTATTAATGTCACAGACCAGGCTGAGACCTTGCATGCTAGTTACCTGAGTGCAGTTTGACTTACGGATATGCAGCAACTCCATCAAGGCTGAGTCTGACATGGCCTTGTATGCCAGACACAGGTCACCTCTGTGCATGTATGAGACTGAGTAGAGGGACAGAGCTTTTAGCCTATCTGTATAGAATAGGTGTTTGAAACCCTGTATTTTCCTGGGCAGGAACCTCTGTGGTCTCTCCAACTGCTGCATGTGCTTGGCAAGGTACATACTGAAGGGGGCATTGTACTCGATAATGGGTCTGATAAGGGAGGAGTACATGTATGTTATGAACTCCTTGTTCCTGGATAAAATACCCTTACTTATCAGGTAGGCCATGTAGAAAGCCTTCCATACAATGTAAGCAACATGTTGGTCAAAAGTCAGGTTGCTATCAACCTGGGTGCCCAAGTCCCTCACAACTGATTCCATGCTTAGTACATTGTTATTAACATGATAATTAGTAGGGACACCATTTTCTCCAAAGGGGATAATGATGCATTTCTTGGCATTCAGTTTGAGGCCATGCTTCTGGCACCAGTCATTAGTTTGCTTAAGGCCCTCTTGGAGGATGTTCACATAACTAGGGGAATTTATGACAGTGCCTGACTTGCAGTCATCTGCAAACTTGGTCAACCACTGACCACTGTTTTTTTCTTGCACCTCAGAAAAGTATATCCCAAACAGTAGAGGCTCCAAGACCGATCCTTGGGGTATTCTGCTTGTTACGGGTCTTCTACTAGGGTGACTTCCCTTATTTTGACTGAGCGGGTTCTATTAGTGAACCATTTAGCTACCCATCTGGTAACATATGGGTTGATGCCTAGCTGGGATAGTTTATCTATTATGTCTAAGTGGAGAATAGTGTTGAAGGCTTTGGCTAGGTCAAGGTTGGCAGTGTGCACTGCCTTGCCCTCATCCATGACTTTGGTGATTGTTTCAAAGAAGGCGACCAAGTTTAAAAGGCACGATCTCCCTTTGACAAAACCAAACTGTGTGGGATCAAGCATTTGGAGGTTGCCAATGTCCTTGTTTATAAGGTCCGTGATAATGCTTCCCTGGCCTTGCAGATCAGGCTAATTAGGCTGATGGGCCTATAATTGTCTGGGTCGGTGGACCCTTCACCTTTGTGCAGAGGGATGACATTCTGCTGGGACAAAGCCGGTGCACATGCTTTGGTTGAATAGGTTGTCTAGTGGTGCTGAGAGTTCTTGCCTGAGTTCATGTAGGACACAGTCAGGGATCTTGTCGGGTCCCATGGAAGCTGTATTTTTTGCCTTTGAGAGGGCATTAATAACCTGCTCCTTGGTGATGAGGGGGGCAGGTACTGGGGATGTCCTGGTTTACTGATGAGAGGGACGGGGGGGTGAAGTTTTCACTGAACTTCTCTGCCAGCAGGTTGGCTATATCTATGGTGTTTATGTGTGTGGTATTCTTGACCACCAATTCAGAGCAGATTTGGGAGTTACCTTTGAGATTGTGGACATATGGGAAGAAGGCCTTGTGATTGTCCTTAGTGATTAAGTATCAATACAAATACAGTGACAGAGATAACAGAACTGGAAGTGGGGAATTTTAGAAAAGAGTAGGAGGAAATTACATAGAAAAATAGGAATTGTGGGAGCAATACATGCAGAATAATGTTTTGGAGTATGAATGAGGTTTAAAGGAAGGTAGGAATTGAATGAGCTATATAAAGTTCAATTGACAATGGCTGTATAGAAGATTATATGCGATGTATAATGTTCGCAACTGAAATTATGTCAATATGGTTTATTTTCATTTATATAAATGTATAATTGCCTGTGTCATAAATGATAATTCAATAAAGATTTTTTTGTTTGAATATATACAGTATATATACCAGGAAAGTAACTGGACATTTGTATCGAATTTGTTTGAATTAAACAAATATTGCTTTCAGCTTTGTTTATTGTGCTTTAACGTTTAATTATTTTGTTGCATAGTTAATTGCTTAATTGATTAAGGGTACAATGTTTCTATATAAACCCTGTGTTATTTTGCATGTTTATCCTTCGTAGAAGTCTGTTTATTGAGATGCCACTGAAATAAAATGTTTTTAATGGACTTTTTCATTATTATTTGTTTCTACATGTACGTTGTTTGTTTCCTCATCCTTCACATATTTTAAAGGCTCATACCTATTCACATACTCAGACTGTGCTTATTTATTTTGTAGTGTAACCTGTGTATTCTCCCTGGGTTTCAGAAACATTTTGGTCACCATCATGGCCATCTCTCCTCTGTTTAATATTCATGCACAACAAGCTCCAATGATCATTATCAATAAATGTGGCTAGGCAAGTGTACACCAAGTGCATCTCATTAAAACTCCTGGCTGTCCCCACAGCAAGGATTGCAGCAAAAGCATGCTGGAATCTGGTGCAGAATGCAGCAAGTATGAGCAGCAGTAGTGCTCATACATTGAACATGAGCTGAGCGGGTGCTTGACGCTATCTAACAAGTACAGTTGCAGCAAGAGAAAGAAGGCTTATGGCAGCCCTTCAGGATCATGAGGCATGTGTGCTGAGCTGCTGCAGTCTTCATAGCACACTTGCTTTAGTGCAGAAGGCGGTGGGTTCTACTCCCGCCCGATGTAGTTGGATTAACATTCCAGTACTAACACTGCAGAGCAGCATAAGGGAGTGTTGCACTCTTTAGTATCTCATCGCTTGAACAAGTTATTAAACCAAGGCCTCAGCTGAACATGCCACCAAAATCAATACCTTATTCCAAAAGACAAGGCATTAATTAAATGAGCTACATAGACAAGATAATGGGGAATGTAGTATGTAGTCCAATATGTATTAATGACGCCTGAGAAAAATGTATAGATGCAAACACACAACTCTGCCCAAACATACCTCTCACTCATGGGTGATAAGTGAAGGAAATGAACACACTAACAAAGATTGTCTATTACATACATGTCTAGCCTCCCAGAAATGGGGTTCATACTTATTTCCCACATCTGACTTAAACATTATGATAACACAAAAGGTGGGGAGGAATTGAACCCATGGATATCTACACAATGTGGGAGAACAGCCTCATCCTCCAGAGCCACTTGTCCATGTTTATGAAAGGATGCAGGCATGACAACAGAGTAATAACATTTGACAGTCTTACTGCTAGCTTTATCATATGCCAGCTATCACAGAAGTGGTAGTGATTTATGAAAGGTAATACTGTCTGAAAATTAGTCTCTACTATTGTTAACTTTAAAACCTGCATTTTCTAAACCAAATATAATTACCCTAGCACTTTCTTAGGCATTCTACAGTCTCTTCCTAAGCAGCTGCCAGGAGCTGTGTATAGAGAAAGAACACTGAGCATCTGTGGATGGCATGCAGTGGCAGGTTTCACATGCAGGAAAGCCATTTTACTTCATCCTTCCATCATAGCATCATAGATTGTTACTAGGCTAATGACCCAGAGGGCCTTTCTAAGCCTAGCCAACTTTTCCCAAAAGAATAATGATATCCTGAATTGAAACAGGACAAAGAAGGCCAGAAATTTATAAGCTATCTCTGTCCATAAGGGACATGGATGCCAGGCCTGGTGTAAATTTCCTACTCCCCATCCACTTGTCTAGGCTGTGCCTAAATTTGGTAATAGAAGAACTCAATTTCCCATGGATGGGAAGTCTGTTCCACAGGAGAGCAGTTTCTAGGACATATATCTGTCTCTCCAGCATTTTTCTTTAAGTCACAGACAAAATGCAGGTCCCTAGACCATGTATTTCTGGTACTGTTTGACTTATAAATATGCAGGAGCTTCATAAGTGTGGGGTTTGGGGGTGCTTGTAATATGAGCATCCACCTTTAAAAATCTCAGATGAAAAACAGAAGAAAATTACCATCCAAGTCAGATCTTGCATGTCCCATCTGCCTTGCAATGACAGGCATCAACAGGCATATCAGTTGTGCAATGCATGGTGGGATCAGATAATATAGGTATTGCATTACTATGGTTCACAGTGACACTTTAAGGTGGGAACATGGCAGTCCAACATTTCTGCATATTCTGCTAAGAATTCAGGCACTACAGCTGCTCTATTTACAGGTAGTTAGACTTGGAATTACAGACCCCACCTTGGAAGAATGGTCTGGAGTTTGCATGTGTATTTCTGACTGCAGCAACCCAGGCATTTGCACAGCACTGAGGAGAATGGGCTGCAATGATTACAGGGTGTGATTATAGTGCAAACTGAGTGATTCAGAAACAATAACGATGTGAACCCTAACGAGCATAAGCATCATGCCCAGCCAGGTGCATCTGCTTATTATAAGCATGAAAGCAGACAGAGGGCTTCATCTTACTTATAAATAAACTGTAGATCAGCCAAGGCTGGAAGCTGATAACTGCAGATTTGATCAAGCAAAACTACAGCTCTGCTTTTTACAAGGTAAGTGGTACTTTTTGCAAGTCTATCCATTGAAGTACTGCTGTTTTTCACTGCTATTGAACTTATGAATGTACTAAGCACACCTCTGTCTGGTATGATTAGCCCCTGTTGCTGGCTCCCCCACTGACTTCTTGTCTGATTCAGTCTCCACACACTGGTGTGCTGCTGCCTGCTGCTCCTGCAATGGCTGATCCTGCTGTTACTGTTTTCTCAGTCTAATATTGTGGAACATCGAACACTGATAGCAGTTATGCACATACTGCAGTACACCACCTCATTAATCCAGGCAGTGAAAGTGTAGCTTCAGCAGCCCAAACACACACCCGTTGATGTTTCTTGTTTGTGATTGGGGATGGTTGTACCCCTTGGTCTGTTCGATTTTATGCATTTCATATGGGTAACATAAGCTCATCTGGCATAACTAACAAGATGCTTTTGTGGGAAGCCGTCCTTCATAAAATGCAGATACAGGTCACAGGTATGTCCAAGGTGGGAATAGTAATAGCTGCCTGGATGGCTAGCATGATGCCATGTACCACAGGAAAACAGACTATAGCATAGATATCCCATATGGTGTTAGCTTTTTCTCCTAGGGTATCTGGGGACCAGACTTGCTCCCCCACATGCTTAAGCATGACATTGAAAAATGGAGTATTCTTGAGGCGGATTACTGAGACACCTCTACTGTGTCCCCAGTAGGTCACTTGAAGGTCAATGTAGCTAATATATGTAAAGCCACATATGCTTTAGTATGCATTGGGATAGGTACTGCATGGATCACACAGGGTTGCAGAGAAGCGAGACACATTTCCACAGTTTCTTTGATGGTGCCCTATCTACACAGTACTGGTCCATCAGGTTGATATTGTTAGTCCATGAAATATTAAGCTTGCTCAGATTGCAAAGCCATCCCCAGTGAAAAAGTCAGTGCAAAGAATAAACCAATGGTAGCCATAATCAGCTTCAAATTGTGGTCAAACAAAGAATTAAGATTAACAAAGACTAGACTACACATACCTCTCAACTGTACAGAGTTTTGCAGAATGTCCAGATTTTGGTCTAATGTTTTTGGTCTGTTTTTCATAAAATTGTGGCTTTCGAGCAGATTAGTTCTAAAGCATTAAAGATTGAAGTTAGAAAAGGTGGGAGATGGAAAAGATGGACCTACTTAAAAAGGAATACCGGCTAGCTAATAAAGAGACTAGGAGAGCAGTCACAGTAGCAAAGAAGCAAAGAACAAGGTATCAGAGGCACTATTCCAGATTCTGGAAAATGACTCATCAGATTGCATAAGGAAACTATATGAGGTTGCAAGGCAAAGACAGAATGATAAGATAGTCATCAGACAG